>NW_010140280.1:369-3728 GCF_000699245.1 Pterocles gutturalis | reverse complement strand
CGGGCGGTGAGGCCGCAGGACGAGAGCAAGCCCGGAGTATTTGGCCGTGCCCTCTCCGGTCGCCGGCTTTTGTTACCGTCAGTGCAGATGTCGACGATGTGTGGAGAATTTAGCTGTAAACGCTCTGTTTTCAGCCAGTGGGAAGTGAGGACAAAGCTGCAATGATAGGGACCATTATCTTAGCAAACTGTATCTTTCACCTTGTACAGCATTTAAATAAGTCCTCTTTCTGAGAGAGAAATAGTCGTGTCTTTGTCTGGTGTAATTCCTAGCACATGTGTTTCCAGGGCAGTGGTAATCTGCGATCTTTTCCTTTCACAGCTGCTGTTGCAGCACCTCATCCTCATGGCCGTCGGCGTGGCTCCGAGAGCAGGATATCCACGAGGGTGGATAGTGATAGGACAAGGGGGAATGGTTTTGAACTAAAACAGGGGAGTTTTAGGTTAGAAATTAGGAGAAAGTTTTCCACACAAAGGGGGGTGGCACACTGGAACAGGTTGCCCAGGGAGGTCGTGGATGCCCCATCCCTGGAGGCATTCAAGGCCAGGCTGGATGTGGCTCTGAGCAGCCTGCTCTAGTGGTTGGTTGCCCTGCATATGGCGGGTTGGTTGAAACTAGATGATCACTATGGTCCTTTTCAACCCAGGCCATTCTATGATTCTGTGATTCTATGATTATTTTTCATGAGCAACAGGGAGCAAGGCCCTGGTGGAACTGTTTTGGGGTATGAGTTTCCCATCTGTGACCCCTTGAAGTTAATAGGTGTGATAGATGGGGTTTGAGCCATGTATTTGTGCTGCCTTCTCTGGCACTGTGTCACCAACAGATCTAACTGAGTGCAGGCAGCACATTAGGTGAGGCTGAGGACCTGCCGTGTGGAGTCATCTTCATGATGGGGCCTTCCTGGGAGGGCTAGTGTGCTGCTGAGTTTAGGTGGGAGGACTGAGCAGGCAGTGGGTCTTGTAGATGGCAATTGCTTATCCAGGTGACCTTACTGCCCAACTCAGTGCTCTGATCAGAAAAGGAAAATGAGCTACACAGATGACATTGTCTATTCCTTCTTGAGGGGAAGTATCTGAAAGATTTGGCGATGATCTTTCTTCTACTGATGCCACAGTGATCATTTTCACGCTACACAAATATGGCACTGTTTGGAAACGACACACTGGAATACACCAGAAAGTGAAGGGAAGGACAGTGGGATCCTAAGTTTTATTTCCAAAATGAAAGGTTTGCAGAGTTAGTGGGCTAAACAGTAGTATCCCAAAGGAAAAAAAAAAATGGGGTAGTGGTTAGAGGTAAAGGTTTAAGAGCTAGGTAACTGGAATAATTTTCTCTTGACCCTGCTTCAGTCTTCAGATGAATCAAGGTAGGTCACTTTTGTCACCTAAGTGACAGGAAGATAAGGTATAACATAACTGTATAACATAAAGTCCTGCATTAATAGATGTGGGCATTTATTAACATCAGCAGTAAGTTTAGAGGTTGTGAAAGGATAAACAGAATGAAGGCAGTATGAAAAAACAACACCGTGTTACAATGTGAGCAAGTAAGCCTAAAGGAAACATAGGGATTGTGCAGAGGATGTAACGTAATATTGTAATTGCATCATTGACCTGTTATAATCTGCTTGCTTGTCTTGTTCCCAAACCAATAAAACTAGCATTTTCTAGAGTCACATGTAAGCAGAATTTTTCTAAGGAGTAAAACTTTAGAAATGCTGTATCTCTGGGGATCAGACTGATGCCTAGGTTAATGACTAAATTGTACAGAGTAACTTTGTCAGACAAGTAGGTGGAGAGATGCAAAGGCAGGGAGGGGGGAGTAGATAACTGTCATTGCTAACTATCACAGATGTATGTGGCAAGAGAGAACATCTACCGGTGAGTCACATACTTGGAACACAGATGCTGCCTGCCAGTAAGCACAGCTGGCATGGTACTGAATTTGCTCTCCAGTCCACCTCCTGCTGTTGCCATTTCCTCACTCCGGGAGCCTTTTAGTCATGAGGAAATAATGACAGGTTTGATTTAATATACAAAATGAAATCCTTTTTTCAGCTCATGGTCAGAAGCCCACAGAAGTGCTTAGTAAAATGCTTTATCTGAGGGTAGGTAGATAGTAGATTCCTTCCTTTCTTTCTCTCTCCCCTTTCTCCTTTCTCTCTCTTCCCTTTCTCCTTTCTCTCTCTCTCCTTTCTCCTTTCTCTCTCTCCTTTCTCTCTCTCCTTTCTTTCTTTGGTGCTGTCTGTAGCTGTCTTCAAGGTCCAGATCTCCAAAATATAGATTATTAGGGGTGAAGGGTGAGACTGAATCATGTAAGGAAGGCTGGCCCTGTGATCAGTGTGCTTATCAGGAAGTTTTGAGAAACCCCAGTTCAGTTATCTGCTGTGCCAAAGGCAATTCGCTCCAAGTTTGAAAAAAACCCACTTAGATGAATGAGATGGATTGGATGACCTCCTTAGGTCTTTTCACAGCCCTTTTTTTCTGTGATTTTGTGTCTATATCACTCAGTAGGACTTGGCTGTGAGCTCTGAGCCTGCAGATGTGTCTGCACAGCGCTATGTGCAGGAATTGGCTTGAATCTCAAGAGCTAAACTGCTGTTAGTCCAGCCATTGAGTCTGAAAATTAAACTCCGCTTCTGAGTTGGGCAAATTTGCCTGCACTCAGGCCTGGGTGATACTGACTGATTCGGCACTCTATTTTGCTTGAGCCAGCCTGGGGTATCTGCAAATCATCCTTCCTGAAGCAGTGCAGATATGTCTGTGTAAAAATACCACATTGGCAATAGCAGTGCGGGAGGCTGGGTGAGTGAGGGGTCTCTGGACTATGAGACTCTTAAATACTGTTGATAACTTTCTAAATTCAGGATCTCCTGGACATGGGGACATGGGTGTGTGTGTGTATACTTCACCTGCTGTCTACTGTTCTTGTCTGTTCCCAGCTGTGTAAAAAAGCCTCCATAATGGGTATTTCATGTGGGGAGAAAGGATCAGGGACTCTGGCTGGGCATCACTGGAATGGGAAGGAAGGTGAGGCAAGAAGGGATGACTTCTGAAGGCTAGGTGGGATGTTTCTGGTGGGGGCTGGGGACCTCCTGGGGCTTGCAGTAGTAGAATAATTCTTCATTTGCCTCTTCACTTAAAATATCACCTTGTCCTAGTTTTCTGTATCTACTGGTACTTGGCAAGGAATAGCCAGGGGGAATTCCCTTGTTGTCAGGTATATATACAGTGCACTCTGCTGCACTCTGACGGATTGAAACTTTTCCCTACCTGGAAAATATCAGGAGGGAAGCTGCCTGTGTGCCATTCACCTTTTTTGATAGAGAGGTACTGCCAATCCTTTTTTTTCTTTTT
>NW_010140280.1:0-313 GCF_000699245.1 Pterocles gutturalis | reverse complement strand
TGTGTATTTCATATATGACGCATTGAAAGAACTGTGCACATTTCATGTACGAAGTATTTATCTTCAACATAAGTCAGCTGTCATGACAATAAATTCTGTGATACCACAAGGCGAAAATCAAGAGATAGAAAGCTGAATGGAAGAATGTCAATAAGTCAGTGTAAAATATGCTCTGTGTTTTTGTACATAGCTATATAACTCCAATGACAAATTTGACAAATAAACATTTTGCAAAACTGTCATCTTTGTTATGGTGCATCAGCTAAACTGAGAGCCCAAAATAAATGTATCTGAGAGGGACTGTATTGTGAGG
>NW_010140279.1:563-837 GCF_000699245.1 Pterocles gutturalis | reverse complement strand
AGAAATTTAGAAAATAAATTAGAAAATATTAGAAATTTGGAAATGAGAAAATGAGAAATCTAGAAAAATTAGAAAATGAGAAATTTTGAAAAGAAATTAGAAAATATTAGAAATTTTGAAAAGAAATTAGAAAATGAGAAATTTAGAAATGAGAAAATCAGAAATTTAGAAAAGAAATGAGAAAATTAGAATTTTTTTTCCCCCCCCCTTTTCGGCAGAGCGACGGGAAGAAGGATTACTACCAGAGGGTCTGCATCGACTCCGAGACCTTGGA
>NW_010140279.1:0-525 GCF_000699245.1 Pterocles gutturalis | reverse complement strand
GTCAGCCCCGACGACCCCACCAAGCCGCTCTACCTCGCTCGGTGGGTACCGCCAGGAGGAATTTTTCCTCTAATTTCCCGAATTTCTTCTCCGTGAAAAGGATTTTCCAGCTCCAAGGACGCTCGACGCTTTCCCACCGCCCCGTAACTCCAGAATTTTTTTATTTTTTTTTTCCCCACCCCCCCGTAACTCCATAATTTTTATTTTATTTTTTTTTTCCCACTGCCCCGTAACTCCATAATTTTATTTTTTTTTTCCCCACCGCCCCGTAACTCCGGAATTTTTTTATTTTATTTTTTTTTTCACACCGCCCCATAATTCCAGCATTTTTTTTTTCACACCGCCCCATAACTCCATAATTTTTTTTATTTATTTTTTTTGTTTTTCCCCACTGCCCCGTAACTCCAGAATTTCATTTTTTTTTTCCCCACCTCCTCATAACTCTGGAAATTATTTTAATTTATTTTTTTCCACCTGCCCCGTAACTCCGTAATTTTAATTTTTTTTCCCCAGCATGCCATAATT
>NW_010140278.1:0-22419 GCF_000699245.1 Pterocles gutturalis | reverse complement strand
TGCTTGGGATTGCCTCGACCCACATGCATAAGACAAACATATGTATTGCAAAAGCACTGCGCTGGACTAATACCCAGGAATAGCAAATGAGATGTTCACTAATGTGAAGCAATGCTCTAAACAGAGTATTTTCATTACTGTATTTTTTTCATTTGAATGATTCCTCTTCATCAGTGTCAGAATGTTTAGTGAATGTATTTGACAGTATTCCCTTTATGAGTTTATGACAGCCACGTGTTTGAGGCTGGAAGAGGAGGAAGAAGACAGGAGTTAGTAATGTGAGAAGAAAGAGAAGAATACAGCAACCCGCTGCTTATCCCATTTTTGATATTACAACACAGTTCTGGTTTTGGAAATATGCTCCTGAAAGAAAAAAGGGAATGCATTTTTCAACATGATTGTGAGGAGGAATTGTCATTCTCCAGCCTGTGAAACCTGTATACGCACTGCTCACAGGCAGTGTGAGAATGCCCTTCTGGTGAAGACACTTCTTCAGGAATGATAAGGGAAGCCTAACTAAGCCAGGGCATGGTAGTATGCATGCTCTGAAAAGTGAGTCCTGAAATTTTGCTATGAAGTATCTATCATCTGAGTGGTTGCCCTGGTACAGATAGGTAGATTACCTTTTGCTGCTTTGCTGTGGAGGTGGTAGTTGCAATAACAGTGGCTTCTCCACATTTGCTAAAGTATCTCTTTCATGTGAGATATCACTCCAGATCTCCTGGGTAAGCAGGACTGAAAAGTAAACCATCTATTTTCTCAGTACTTCCCTGAATCACAATCCTGAAGGGAGGGTTAAAAGCATTTTTTAAAAAAGTCTTGCTAATTAAAATTAGTTAAAAATATCTTATTAAGCCTCTTTCACCTTAACTGTTCTGAAAAAATACACTGATTTAGCATGCAACTTGCACAAAAGACAGTTGTGTTTAATAATGCGGTAGCTTGTCACAAATTTCTGCCCTTGTACCTTCCAAGGACAAAATAAAGTTTAACATTGTGATAGTTAGAAAACATTTTACCTCATACATTTTAACACTGCATTTTCCCTGTATGGTGTTGAGCTTAGTTATTCTAATTTTATCTTCAGTAATGGGTTCCTAATTTTATTGTTGTGGCTGTTGTTCCCTCGGGGCATTTGGCAATGAGATTCAGCATTAAAAAAAAAAAAAGCCTTAGCTGTAACAGACTTTTAATAACGAAATAAGTGAAAAGAGTATTTCTGACTATAAATTCCGAATACTTTAACGTGGATACATAAAGAGGTGCTACCATTTGTTCAGTGCTGAGTTTTCCAGTCCTGTTGCATTTAACCGCTTATTTGTCCTGGGGATATTGTGCACAGATATGGGAATCTCCATTCAGAATAGCCAGTGGATGACATGTCTTCCACCAAAGCATTTGTCAGATGTGTTACAGTTCACAGGAAACCTTTTGAAACACAAGAGGACTGTGTAGCCAGTGCAGCATTATGGCATTATGACCAAAAAGGTGTTTTAGCTTTGAAGCAGCAGCAGACATTTCTTCTGAGACAGAAATACATGCAATTTTTCTTTCACTTATGTGGAAATGTCGGCTACTCCAGATCTGGAAGGAGGCACATGTATGGCTAGGTGGGACTCTGGGGGTTTCCAGCAGCTGCTCTTCACCTGTTTAAAAACGTGATCCGTGTCTTGCTATGTGTGCTTTCCCAGGAGAGGGACTTTTCTCCTGGGGAAACTCCTCTCTGGGTCTCGTCACTGACTGCAGCTTGTCTGCTCTGCCCCATGTCTCCCCAGCATTTTTATCTGAACCATTCAGGGCATCTGGAGATAAAAGGAAAGCCCCAGAGCAAGCGCTTTGGGATGGCCCGGTGCTCCCTTTCCCTGATGGCCATAGCACCAGCAGAGAAGAATCAGCAAAGGTGTCCATGGGGCCCACACTTGCAGACCTCTTGATTTACATGTCTGTAGATTACTCAAACAGGATAATGTGTTTAAAAAAGGATTATCTTGCTGGGTCTTGTTTGCCAAATATCAGCCTGGAGCAAATTTTTACAGCTGAGATACAATGGCCTGATAGCAATGTTTCTGACAGAAATTCTGCCAGCTATTCAGTGCCAGCAACACACTGGCCACTTAGTCACTGGAAGACTTTGTTGTCAAAATGACTCTTTCTTCTTCTGCAAATGGCAATATGTTTGGGGAATATTGCTTGGTGCTCCTAAGAGTAAAGGCTCCACGCTGGTGAGCGGTTAGCCAAGCCCACAGGCACTGTGTGCAAACGTCCCCACACAGCTCTGCCAGTAACAATAACGTCTGGCGCTTACACAGCACTTTTTATCCTCAGACTGCTTTGCAAAGGGGGTGGGACCCGCTCATCACACGCTGTGGTTGCTGTTGGCTGCAGAGCTGCGATGGCACCTCTCCTGCAGCTCCGGCTGGGAAGGGTCGCAGCGGTACATGGGACACATGCTGCCTGGAGAAAAAAGCAGCATGTGCCCTAAGCCAGGACACACAGCACATCCCAGCTCAGGCACTCGTCGCTTGCCAGGGCTACCACATCATGCCTGCCTGGAGATAGGACTCCTCTATCAGCCTAAATAGTAAAGGAACTCTTTCTCAGCATATTTTTTGATCAGAAACAGGCCCATGAAGCACCAGGGCACTGTGGCTTCCTAAACTCTTGACTACCCTGTGTGTCAGTGTGGAGGATTTTGTTCCTCTTAAGGCGAATGCTTTTTGATTGTGATCTCATTTCCCAGAGTTGGAGCACTCCTGGGTAAAGAATATCAAAGATGCAAAATTATGTAGTGTTTCTACAGTGGCGTTACTGAGCACCATTCACTGCCCTTGTGCAAAAATGTTATGACATGGCAAGCTCATGACAGGGGACTTTGCCCTCGTGAAACTGCAGGATAGCCTTTCTGTGGATGTGCCCTTGGGAGATAATCAGAAACGACGGTCTCATGTTTTCACATGGACAAAAGCTACCTAGAATTTGGATAAAAAGGAAAATGTATTTGCTGAGACATTCTTGGTAACTCATCAGCTTGTACAGCAATGTATTTGCTGTCATTGGCCTGGTTTCATCTCATGTTCAATCACATAAAAAAACATGAAAAATGACATTGTGATCCAAGACAACTGAGCCTCAGCTTACAGGGTACATTGCCTGCTTTCAGTTAGGCTCAATTTGAAGAAAATTGTTGCCAGTTGTGTTTCATTAGTGCACCAAAAAAAAAGGGCTGCATTTTTGTTTTCCAGAAAGTTGCTGAATCACATCACTGTGCAGAATATATTTCTCAAATGGCCTCTCTCTAATGATGCAAGGAAAAAAAACAAAAGGCAAACCTGTATCAAAAGATGAACCATGTCATATGGGTTAGGTGAGGAAAAGTAATAATATATTTTTTTAATGCCTCATGCTGCTGTGCCTGGGAATTGAAGGGCATAGAGTGTTCCTTTTCTCTTTTACTGCTGCATGACCTGTGCTTAACTATTTATATTGCAATCCTAAGACTTGCTCTTGCTCCCCTGGAGACAAACACTAAAGTATTATTAGACTTTAGTGTGTGAGGGAAAAAAGCTCTTAGTATAATTTTAATGTATAAATATTGTATTCTTTATGCCAGTTCTTAGATTTTTACAGAAATGTACGTTAGCTGGTGCACACTCTAGTGGCCAGTCATTCTACAAAGAAAACTCACAGGTACAACATGCTAAACAACACATATGTATTCGACAGGTATTGCGCACCAGTTTTTTAATTTGTAATTGTTATTTTTGAGAACACATATATTACTCAGTCAAGCATCTTACAAAAGTCATTTATCCCAAACAGGTATTTTTAGTTGCTTGTCTTTTGATCTCAAAGGCTGAATCTGGGTTTGTTTGATAAGATCCAGTTTCTGTTAAACTTTTTGGTCACAGCTCCCTATCTGTTTCAAAAAGAAAAAGAAAAAAAAAGTATCCTCTCTTTTCCTGGACTATAGTAAATATGGTAAGGCAAAGGCTCTTGGTACAGATTTGTGTCATGCTCAGGAAATGCAATTTTGTCTAGCCTGGCTTTCTGGGCTTTACAGCTGTACAAATAACTACCAGCTTTCTGGACCTACAGTACAGGTGTACGTGGGTTAAAGATTTTTAGAATTTTTTGTATATGCACATTTAAATTAGAATAATTGTAGTGTTTGTTTGAGGCACATAGCCTCTACTGACAATAACTAACTGATGTTTCTGTATATTCTGAATGTATTTTTAGTATTGGTTGTACTTAATACTGCTTCTCTTATGTTGTCTGTGACATACGATCATGGATTTTCTAGTTATTCTTTTGGTTCAACAGGGATGCTTTTCTTACTGCATTCTTCCCTTACTTCTAGGCAGTGCTGTCTTACTTCTGCTGTAGTTGTTGGAAGTTGAAATTCCACTCAATTTCTAAATCAAGCAAATCTCCATCTTTTGACATGCTGAGAACCGGCACACCCCAGTGACTGCAGGAGGAAAACACTGAGAGATTCTTGACCACTTGTGGGACTCAGGTGTGAACCTGAAGATGACCGAAGGAGGATGTAGATGTGGATCCGCAGCCCTCTTGACCATGCCAGGAGAGGCTGCTGCTGCTGCCCCTATTTGCAGGATAACTCGCTTGGGCCCTTGGGGCTGCTCCCTAAGACATTTTCATCCTCTACCTTTGTCTCTCCTTTCTCTCGGGGTCGTCGCTTAAGGCTGAAAACTCCTGATACTCAGGAAAAGAAGGCAACCTGCTCCCTCTATAGGCTTTCCTGGTTGTTGCTTTCATGAAGCAGCCATCTAGGGGATCAGAGCTGTATGCAGGCCTTGAAGGCTGGCAAAAACTCTGAAGTG
Organism: Pterocles gutturalis; assembly: GCF_000699245.1. Classification (NCBI taxonomy): domain Eukaryota; kingdom Metazoa; phylum Chordata; class Aves; order Pterocliformes; family Pteroclidae; genus Pterocles; species Pterocles gutturalis. Next base: position 17,575 of record NW_010140278.1, on the reverse strand, counting down.
AGACGTATTTTGCATTTCTTTTAAATTTAGAGATGACTTCTGTGTGTGTATGTGTGTATGAATATGTATATGTTAGACAGAATTAAATACGGCCAGGGACACCACGGGCAACAGGAAAAGCTTCTATAGGTATGTCAGTGATGAAAGGAAGGCTAGGGAAAATGTGGGCTCTCTCCAGTAGGAAACATGAGACCTCGTTACCCAGGATGTGGAGAAGGCTGAGGTACTCAACAGCTTTTTTGCCTCAATCTTCACTGGCAAGTGCTCAAGCCACACTGCCCAACTTGCAGAAGGCAAAGGCAGGGACTGGGAGAGTGAAGAACTGCCTGCTGCAGAAGAAGATCAGGTTTGAGACCATCTAAAGAACCTGAAGGTACACAAGTCTATTGGACCTGATGGGTTCTGTGGGTCCCGAGGGAACTGGCAGATGAAGTTGCTAAGCCACTATCCATCATATTTGAGAAGTTGTGGCACTCTTTTCTATAACTATAGGCCCATCATTCTCACCTCTGCGCCCATCAAGATCATGGAGTAGATCCTCCTGGAAACTATGGTAAGGCACATGGAAAATAAGGAGGTGATTGGTAACAGCCAGCACGGCTTTTCCAAGGGCAAATCATGCCTGACAAACTTGGTGGCCTTCTACGATGGGGTTACAGCAGTGGTGGATAAGGGAAGAACAACTGACGTCATCTACCTGGACTTGTGCAAAGCATGTGACACTGTCCTATATGACGTCCTTGTCTCTAAATTGGAGAGACATGGATTTGATGGAAGGACCACTTGGTGGATAAGGAATTAACTGGATGGTTGCACTCCAAGAGTTGCAGTCAACAGCTTGATGTCCAAATGGAGACCGGTGATGAATGGTGTTCCGCAGGGGTTGGTATTGGGACTGGTGTTGTTTAACATCTTTGTCAGAGACATGGGACAGTGGGATTAAGTGCACCCTCAAGTTTGCCAATGACACCAAGATGTGTAGTGTTGGTTAACATGCTGGAGGGAAGGGATGCCATCCACAGGGACCTTGACAGGCTTGAGAGGTAGGCCCATGTGAACCTCATGAAGTTCAACAAGGCCAAGAGCAAGGTCCTGCACAGGGGTCGAGGCAATCCCAAGCACAAATACAAGCTGGACGGAGAATGGATTGAGTGCAGCCCTGAGGAGAAGGACTTGGAGGGTACTGGTTGATGAGAAGCTCGATGTGACCCGGCAATGTGCACTTGGAGCCCAGAAAGCCAACCGTGTCCTGGGCTGCATCAAAAGAAGTATGGTCAGCAGGTTGAGAGAGGTGATTCTCCCCCTCTGTTCTGCTCTTGTGAGACCCCATCTGGAGTACTGCATCCAGCTCAGGAGCCCCCCAACATGAGAAGGACATGGAGGGCCACAAAGATAATCAGAGGACTGGAGCACCTTCTATCCTGACACATGGCAGTACCTTTTCTCTCCTGTCTGTCCCATGGCCCTGCCTCCTCAGTTGCACCAGCATTGCAGTTTCTGACATCATTCTGGTAAGAAAAGCAACCTGTAGTAAGAACAACCCTATAAATAAAAAAGATTATTTGTGGTTTGGATCAGCTCAGTGACCTGATTTACAGCACAGCCCCAACAACAGTTGCAGAGCAGCATGAGTGTGAAGAAGCAGCCGGAGGCAAGGCAGGGATGGCAGACAGACTTTCCCAAGCTGGCCTTGCAGTTGAAGTCCCCCTTTGTGAAACTGCAGCTGCTGGCGTACCTTTGCTCTGGCACAGATAGCAGAGGGAATTCCCCTGCAGTGCTTGAAATAACACTTTAGGGAAGAACTGACACATCGGTGAGTTATATATTAACCATTATAGATGACTTTTCAGAGAGTGGCAGAGTAACAGTATCACTGAATTACTGATAAAGGAAAATGGCAATTTTTCCATTAAGCAGAGCACAGGTATTAACTCTTAAGAAAAGACTGTCTGGCTCTTTTGCACTAAATGATACTGTTTTCAGTTCTTCCATACTTTCTTAAATGTGAATAAATTGTTCAGATGTTTTCAATGCTGAATAAATGCCTCTGGGTGTTTCTTGTGGGAAGCTGACGGGAAAAGGCAGGAAATTTTTAGCTAAAATGATGCAGCCATTTCCAAGGAAGTGTCAGAAGAGTAACATACAACTTTTCTTGAGTTACAGAAAAACATAGTCTTAGCAGTCATTCAGCACTGTGTTCACTTTTTCTTCCCAAGGTCTGACCTTGCTCTGTGTTCAGCACTATCGGAGATCTGTTGCAATGAAGTTTATGTACTTATGTCACTTAGGACACAAACAAATTGCTTTAACTTAAAAGAAAAACCCTGCCAGAGATGACAAATACAAGTACTATATATCATCAATTAAATGACTAATGATTTATTTGTCTTTGAAGCTTCTGGTGAAAGCTGAAGCATAATGGTGAAAGAAAAAATAATGTAAGTTACGTAACACCCCACATATGGAATTGATAATGCTCTGTTTTTATACAGAATAAATTGCTCTTCAGTAGCTATATACATAGCTATAATGAGAATTATTTCATTCTGTGTCCAATGTGTGCTCTGCATATACTCAGGAGATTCAGGAGATTTAAACTTTTTGACTGAATATGAGATTTTCACAGAAGGTCCTTCTTTTGGTCAATACATTCTACTAATTAATGAAAAGAAACCGTGGCCATGTTTCAATTCAGTGGTTTGGTTTTCAAGAGACATTTTTTTGACTTTCAAAACGACAAAAATTATTCTTGTTTTAGACCAAATTATCATCTTTCTGAATTGCAAAAAAACCCCCCCAAAAAACCCCAAAAAACCAAAAAACCAAAACCAAAAACAAAAAAACCAAACTTAATTTTTTTTTTTTTCCCAAAGAACTTCTTACTTCAGTAGTAATCTATTTGCTTCAGATTGTATGTTTGGAATTTTATTGTACGGAATTTATGTAGCCAAGGCTTTAAGTACCCTTACATAATTAATGATATAAACCAAATCCCTGTGGTCTTTCTATTAGGAACTCAGCTAGACAGGCACCTACAGAGACTCTCTTCCAGTCCATCATTATGGGAAGCATACTCTGTACTCAACAAGGTGAAATAATAGGGGATTCAGGTAATGAAAGGCTGGTAATAAATACCAACCAGTACAGGAGAGTTGAGAGTAGGCCACTTTCAGGGCAGGATATTGCTCAAATGTGTTTGGGGAGGGAAGGACTGATAGGGGTTGATTATCCCCCCCTTAGAGCTTCACATGGGTCAGGGTTGTTCTGGGATGTGGAGACTGCATCTCCTTTCATCCCACCCAGACCTCTTCAAGAAGAGAGAGGCATGAGTAAAGGAGAAGAAGATTAATCATTTTTCTTTAATAGCCAGTGCTGTGGCAGCCAAGGAGGCAACCTGTGACAGAGGAGAAGAGAGTTGAAAGGCAAAAAGAGGTAGCCAGGATTAGCTCAAAAGAAAGACTAAGCAAAAGCAGAGAGAGAGAGAAATGCTGAGACAAAGGCTTAGCCCAGGGATGTGTGGTGCAGAGTTTCTATGAAATTGGTAGAATCCAGGATATAAGCATGCTTAGGAATAGTGTGGTGGATATATTTGGATGCGTGGGCATTGTATGTATACCAGCATTGCAGATGCTGAACATCTTTAAGCTGGTACCAGAGGTCTGTCACATATACCAATCTTGGAATTGTTGCCAGATTTCCTAGTACGGCATGTCCAAATTATTATTACCTGAGCCAGCAGTGAGAAGCATGCAAAATGAGTTGCACGTAAGTTATAGTTGTGTCTGGTATTTGCACTCTAAGGAAAGGGGAAAGAGATGTAAGCCTTGCATGTGACAGTTTTGATCAGTCTCTTCAGGAAAAAAATTGCTTTGTACTTGCCCATAAATTGAACTTGCGTTGTGACGAAAAAACTGCAACATCAGTTTCCACTTGTTGGAAATGATTTGCATGCAGGCTTTGGCAACATTGTTTCTCCTCACAGGAAGAATACTGTAAGAAATCCCAGCGTTACCTTTCAGATGGTTATGCCATCACGCTAGTGTATTGCACCACCAGGGCGTTGCAAAGAATGCCTTAAAATGTGGAGCTACCCAAACCTAACAAGGCTTAGGAGTGGCATATTCTTTACTGTATGCATGACCTCATCTTAAAACAAAGATTATGGTTAGCAAGCTTAAGATGATGGAAAATTAGGGAGGAGTTGTTATAGATTTAATTTCAGCAACAATATGGTTCAAATAAGAAAAAAACACATTATTGTCATTTTCCTCTTTGCCAGTTCTACCTATAACAGTTCTTTTTTTATTTCAGAAGAGGCAATAGCCATAAAAATCAGGATCAACAAATTTCCCACCATGTGCCAAGGCGACATCAGAAAGTGGTATGCAGAGCAGCTGGTATTGCTATTTGGGCTGCTCATCGGGGCCATGAAGATCATGCTCTGGGCTGGATGCAGGTGCCTGTGACTGCAGGGCACAGGAGGGAGCTGCCAGTAGCTGCCAGCAGCCAACTCTAGTGTCAGACTTATGCAAAGTATGACTAAAACAATGTCACTGCTGAATACAAAATTCCCCCATTTATTTCTTGCTTTAATGAGAAGAGCGCTACAGATGTGGGGACAGGGACAAAAGTAGCCAGTATTTCCTCTCCTCCCTTTCTTCATGCTAGTCAGCTGTGCTTATGGGGCACTGGCTAACCCCTCTGGCTTCTAAACTGAGAAAAGAAGATGCTTCTCTTCCGAGTAACTGATGAATCACCCCTTTTAGTACATAGCATGCATGACTGCATTGCTAAAAGCAGTCTTAATCACTCACTGAGAAAAATTATATCGATCATTTCTCCCTTTTAGTTGTTAACTGAAAGCCCTGGGAGTTGTGACTCACAGCCTGTGTGCTGCGGCAAGCCCAGAAAGACTTCAGTAGATTTTTAGCTAGTTATAGGAGACCCCTGCATCTTACTCTACTCATCTTCCTTGTATGGCTATAATTTGGAAAAATAACAGATTTCTTGGTTTTGTACCTTTCCAGGAATCACTGTTCTGCAGGTGGATTTGGCTTGAACTTTACAACCAAGTTCAAAGAAGAGAAGCATTTTTGGTAGGCAACTGACTTAAAGCAGGGGTTAGGGCAAACCAAGTCCTGGCCTGGAGGTAACCCACCCTCCATTTTTCCCTTAGCTCTGTAGTGGTGTTGGACAAGCTGTTACATACAGCAGTTCATCCTGCTTTACCAGCATAGAATTGTGTGTCAACAGGACAGTGGAATAAGAAAAATAAAGCAATAAGAGTAAATGTGAAGGTTTTTGACAGCTTCCTGGGAAGAGGGTGAATGGGTTTGAGGTGAGAAATAAATTCTGTTATTGACTAGGATTGCCAAAGGCACAGCAAAGTGAATAGATAAAAAGTTTACAATGTGACATGAAAAAATGTATCTGTAGTTGTTTCAAATGCAGACAGATATACTGATAGATGTACTTGTGTATTAACTACATAAAAAATACCGGACTGAAAGGCTGTTACCAATGCCAAACGGTCAAGTTTTCAACTGGTGGAGCACGTCAAAGTTAAGACAGCCTTTACCCCCTCATATCATTCCTTCTGTATGTGTATGTGTATTATAAGAGTACAGTATGGCTGAATTTTGTTATCGCATCCAACTTATTTAATTGGATCAGACTCTCAACTTGTTAGTTTCTCCACAAATGCAAAAGAAGCTACAATGCCTCCATGGAGGAAGACGTGAAAGGACAGTTCTGTTAGTGAGCAACTGAAGCACATTTGTTGTTACCAACAATGCTTTCTGTTATTTCCCATAAATATCCCTTCTCATGCGCTCTGTGCAGAGACCTTCCCCACATGCTCCTCCAGTTCTGACACAACCTGACATGTTACTGGCCAGCAGGTCCTCTGCTGTCCCACCACAGCCTTCCTTAGCTGTTGGAAAATGCTTCTGCTGTGAGAGACACTTAGGAGGCAGGGGGAAGACAGGAGGAAAGGGACCCAATGAACTAGCGATTGCTTATGTAACGATTGTGTAACGATGCTGAAACCACATATATTACAAGTCTTCATCGTGTTTGAACGTAGCTGGGAGCAAAGGTGGTGTAAAACAACGCTGACATGCTGAGTGGTCAGGGTGTGTGCCAGGAGATGCCTGAATTATGGATGTGATGCATCCTCGCCTACACTGTCTGCTAAGCTGAGGTTGGTTACATGACATCTCAGTGATTTGTTGGGTGCTGTTCAACCATTGCAGCTTTTTGTAACAGAAGGCATAATATTCTCAGTCTCCTAAAGTCCACAGAAAACAGGTCTCTTCAAAGATACTGAGTTCATCCACAGTGGCTAATGACCTTTTCTTTCCTCAGCAGGCCCTTTGGCAACTCAAGCTCCATTCTTAGGGGGAAAGGACAGAAAACACTCATTCCAGGACTGGTCAATGTAGGATTAGGATCCACTTGTATGCTGGCCAGATGCAGTTAACTATTTTTTATTTGCTGCTGTGAAACATCAGCCATAAAAATACATGTAGTCTACTCATTAAATTAAAATTGCTAAGGACAATGGGGACAAGCAACAAAAATATCTCCAGATAAATGGTATACTAAAACGTGCTTCAGAAAGGTACTAGTAATCATCACAAAATCTGCCCTTTGGGCTGTGCTGGTAGAGGTGGAAGGGTGGGATGGTCCAGAGATCCTCTGCTTTGACAGGGACTCCTGGCATGCATTTACTCCATCTGTAGGTGAGATTATCATAGTTTTCTTTTGGCATCTTTGCCTGGTGTTGGATGATTGGCTTTTTGTTTCTTGGGCTGCCATTGCTGTAAAAAATATTGCCACCAGCTGCAGGACTTAGAAATATCCTGTGGTACAAGGAAGGGAAATGGGATTTATCTTGTGACAGAGTCTCATTCCCCTTGCAGGCTGCTTGATGGATGCAGTCACTTGATGGAGGCACAGTGCCCTTGGGGGGACAGCCCCTGGGATCTGCCCCTGTGTCAGCTCAGCTCTCAGAGAAAGACACAAACCGCTGTGCAGGAAGCAGATGTTCCCAGTGGTATCACAAAGAAAGAACAGACAGGACACATTTGGGAAGAAGGGCATGCTAAAGATCCTAGTCAATCTGCATTTGGCAGGTTCAAGGGAGGATTCAGTGAGAGCAGAGAAGAAGAGGCAGGCTTGCTGGTGGATACCTCTGGAGCAAACCAGAGAAGTCCCAGAGGCCTCCCCAGCCACCACAGGCTCTCAGAGGGGTTCAGGTTCTGTATGATGACTGTACGGATGCAGAGGAGTGTAACTCATGGGGCTGCAAATCTCGGCCATCCTCTGCTCTAAAGGGTCAGTGAGAAATGCCAAATAGCAACTGTGCAAAGTTCTAGCCTTTACACAGTTTTGTCTTGGTAGGAAATAACCTGGCCCTTGGCAACTAGAAATGGACAGACCTGTTCTAATCATCTGTAAATACTTTTGCGATGGAGAGATAGTTACACTAGCCAGCACTTGTTCTTTGTAGGTAGGGTAGCAGCCATCAGGAAACCAACATCTTTAATAACGAGCTGCAATTTGAATTCCTAACTGCAACTTCAGTTTAAAATCTCTATAATACTCTTAAAATAGATTTTATGTTAGTAACCTCATTCAGCATAATTTTCTGCTCAGATCTGATGGTACCTTTTAACATGTGCTGTTTGTTACATTCATAAAAATATTATTTAAACATCAGTGAGTCCTTTATAGAGATAAGACTCTTGGATCACTCCAGTCAATTACTTAGTACAACTAATTGCCCACCACTTCATGAGACCCCTTTCTGTTTCAGGGCCCTTCCTTGCAAATCCTCAGTGAGACTGAGGTAGCTCCGCATCTACTATCCCAATATTTAAAGTTTAAGATTCTGACTCCATGTGTTTAAGCTTTCCCCCAACCCCTAGCTCCCACATATGTCCATAGGCAGGCACAGGACTCCTTAGAAGACCTAAGAGCAGAGCCCTTGCATTGTGCAGCCAGGCGACTGACTCTGGTTCTCACATGCAGCCAGATCCAGTGCTGTGGCCTCACACACCTCTGTGACATGTACATGTGCATGTTATCCACCTTTCCACATCAACAGTCCCAAGATGTGTTTCTACCTAACAGGGACCCCAGTTCTTAATAGGAATCAAAAGTCAGGATGACCAGAAAAGCCCTGCCCAGTCATGAACCGTGTCTGGTTCTTCTCTTTCCTTAGTGATAGTGACTGGAACAGTGATTTCAATGCCTCACTGAGGTCAGCGGAAAAAATTCCCACTGTCTACAAGAGTCCAGCCTTCAATATCTGACACCTGTTGGGATATTTCTTTGAATGTCTTGAAATGAAACACTGAATGCTTGCTCATTTCTTTTTCTGCCTTGGGCCAGGCTATAAAATGGATGTCCTGTACAGATTGTCTGTGGACATCATTTTGCTGGACATCTGAGAAATCATGTAGTAGTAGATGACCTTCATCTTCTTCCTAAAGACAGATAACATTTTTAACCTTATATTTTTGCAATTACACTCTCAAGGTTTGTGATTACACTACACAGGCTTAAAAATACAATATTTTTATGCAAAGGTGAATTGTCCAGATTTCAAATTGAAATTTCTACCAAAACAGCTTTCATTATTCATTATGGGAATTCTCTATATTTTATCAGAAACATCTAATATGGAAAAAATATGCCAACTTCAAACAGTACACCCGATCTTCCATTTCTTACTCATCCAAATCACCTGGTAAACTCAACAAGAGATTTTGGTGAACTGAACACATAGTCTGGCCAAGCAGTTAAACCACCACTGAGACATTCTGCAAGCTGGATGGTTTTAATCAGTTTTATAATCTTTAATCTTAAAAAAATATTTTCTTTAGAAGATGTTATTTCTTAATTGGTTCATAAACATTTTGAGGCAGAGATGGCCCATTCTATAGTCTTCTACAATATATAACATCCAGTTCTGGAGAAGCCATTTCAGTATCATTATAATGCCAAGGAGGAAATAAGGAATGAACACTTATTTTGTGAGTGTATGCATCCCTGGCATTGCTCTTACCGTTACAGCTAACAACCGTTTAAGAACGGACAGGTACAGAGGCCAGGCTGGGGTTACGTGGCTTGGTAAATCTGGCTTCAGGGTACTTATCATTGGATCAGAAACGTTACCAGCACAAATAGTAAAAATGCAGGTCTGGTGCGAACTTATGCCACCTCATAAAATGCATTAGCATTGTTTTAAAGCAATAACTTTCTTTTGGACCGCTTTATAATGGATTTGATGGAGTCAATAGAAAATATAAAACTGTTTTAACACTATATCCCACACTCTTGCTAGTTCAGAAGAAACAGAAATACAGTGGTGCACGCCTATTTGATCCAGATTAAAATTGTATTGTCAGTTGACCCAGTAATGCATGTGGCTGGCATTAACGAAAGGAAAGCTTCAGCTGTTGAAGTGTTGATTCCTGAGAACCATGTAACCATGTAGCATTTCATCATCCCACAGGAAATGCATTTGTTACTTTTTCCTTCATTGATTCCCAGTGCTTGTTTGCCCTAGGCTTTGGTAGATATGTTTTATTTTCCATTTATAAATTAACTTTTTTTTTTTTTTTGCAAACTTTAGTCTTTTATGAAATTACAGATCTTACCTGCTCTATACCAGGTAAGGAAGATGGTGAAAGAAAGGTCCCAGTCATTATTTTTTTAGTGTGAACATTTTAACTTAAAAAAAATGCTTAACCAAGAGAGATTTGTAATCCTCCTTTGCTTATTCCCAAGATTCTTCCTCATGTTTAAATTGTTACTACAATTGCTACATAGACAGGTTTGTCTAGTACTGCAAGAAAATCAAGGGCTGACCAGCAGGGAATTCAGCAGTGTAATACTCTACAGCCTAAAAATAGCATTTTGGATCCTAGATTAAGTAAATTTCTAACATTAAAATACAAATTTGGAAGACTTTGAGAGTTAGGTTTATAATAGATGCCATAAAACATTGTGTGACTACTGTAAAGCTGCAGGAGTATTTACTGCTTTAAGAAAGCCTGCCGATCTTCTTTTACAGTTAAAATTTGTCCTCTTTATTTAGCAGCCTCTATTCTGGACATTTGAAATATTTAACTGAATTGCTGATGCAACGCATGTACACAGTAACTCCCAACAAAGACAACATTTATTGCATCTGCTTATTTACAAAGCCATGATCAAATAGCACATTAATTTTCAGAGAGAGAGGACAGTGTTCGAATCAGTGCTGTATGCACCTTCATATATTTTTTTAAAAAAACCAAACCTCTCTTATTACATTTGGTTAGATTTGTGTCTGAAAAAACAAACAAACAAACAAAAAAACCCACAAAAACCAAACCACAGACCTTCAGCTTTTTTACAGTTATGCAGAAGGGTGATCAAAACAATGCCCATAACTCTGTTATCCCTGAATCTTCATACATGACATTGGAAAATTCATATTCTGTGTCTGCTATATCTAAGAGAGTCCTAAAAAAATTAATTTAAATGATCAGTACTACTGGCATCCCCTACAACCTGCATAACTAAGGGCTCCCCTGCTTATTTTGTTTGGCATTTTAAGCATTTTGCTGAAAAATCTTTGAAATAGCCTCAAACATGCCTATAATGATGGAGATGAATAAGTATGTGTCTAAGATCCAAAGAAAGAGAAGCTACACATGTATAGTAGCACAAACCAAAGTGAGCAGATAAGTAACCCCAAAGAATGTGTTCTTTAAAATATTTGACTTTTACTCTGCAGTGGAATTCCACCAATGCCCTTTCTTGTTCCTGTTTACCCGTTTCCTCTGCCATTTACTGGAAAGTGCCTAGGAAACTTTCCAGCAAGATCTAATGTTTCTGAAGTAACAGGGTCAGAATGGCCATGGTATCACCACAGCTTTTTAGAGTGGAACTTGAAAGTGTTTGCTTTGTGGCAGGCTTTCAGCTTTATGCAGAATAACTTCTCAGCTGAGGCATCTGGCGAGAGTGCTCTGCATGACTCAGCGGCAGATCTTCTCCATCTCAGATTTTGGTTATATTAATATCAGGTTTATTTTTTACATGAACTTATACATATTTATGACTTAAGTTCTCCTGCAGGCTGCTGGGCTTTCTCTAGTTCCAGTGCCTGTCTCTTCAGCTACTCCAGCAAAACCACATGGCATACTCCACACAATGATTCAGTCTTGGTATGGGTGGGAAAAAAAAAAAAAAAAAAATCACTCATTTGGGCATTTTTTTGTTGCTAATAGAGATAATTCTATTATTTCTGTCTTTAACTGGGGTCACCTGGGGGGAGCTGTGCAAATCCTACAATATTCAGGTTCTGTAACACTAGATAGAAATCATGACTTGGAGCTCTTAGATTTGGTATTAATGCTAGCTATGCAATCTTTATTAGTACACCCACTTGTTACTCATGCAAGTAATTGAGCTGACTTGAAAGAGGCTTTCTGTAGCACAGGAGCTGGCCTTCCATCGTCAGCTCTTTGTTACAGACATCACCACAGAGACAGCCTGGTTCTAAAGGAGCTGAACAAACACACTCACCCTAATGTGTGCAGGGTGAAGCACTGATGCTCTGGTCAGGCTCTTCAGTACTCCCCGTGAAAAACTGAAGAGCTGTTATTTTTCTCTGCAGTGAGAAGGGAATGGTCAGGAAGGATTGGTGACTAGTTCAAACACAGACTAAAACTACCCTGTGGGTTTTGCCTAGCTCCTTGGGGAAGCAGAGGGGACTTCTTGTGTCTGTCAATGTCCTTCCTCTCTCCTCCCCACCACAGATGTTTTGAACCCTTGGGGTGGTATAAGTCTAAACAGAAAGAGGCACAGATGTGTCAAAGGCAGTCACATTTCTTGGTTTTCTGACAAAACTGATGACTGGGTAGGGGTAAAAGATCCACATTTATGCAACTGGAAAGATCAGCGAGACGAGGTGATGTACAGAAGCTGCAGTGCAGCTCTGGACTGACCACAGCAAGCACTGTCTCCTGTGTGGTGGGGGCCCTGAGTGGCCTTGGAGAGACAGAAGATGAAGTTTCTGTAAAGGTGAAGCTGTGGGATGTATTTATCACAGGAAACTAGACTTCATTTCTTTTACTGCTCGTAAATAATTTATCACCACTGAACTGACTGCTAATAAATTTACATTAATAGTAATATTTGACTCTTCTATAATGTTTTTGTCACTAGATTCCAGTCTCTTTAATGTCTTTATTCCCATAATACCCTGTAAGATAGAGAGGTATCAGTACTTCTTTTTTAATAGGTGGGGAGTGTTACTCAGCAAAATTGCTTCAGACTAGTGCCCAAGCCACTGGATAATCTTGATTTGCTAATACCAGTTTAAAACACCTTAAATATTTTTTCCAGGCTAAAAACATTTGTTTCTCCTAACAGAGCTGAAGAGGGACAGAATGGTAAATAATTAAACACTGAGCATTCAGTCTGGACCAGCAGACTCTTTTGAAGGCAAGATAGATGCTGTCATTTTAATGCTCAGCCACTGTCCATCTCAAAGTATATACCTACATAAATAGTAAGATCAGTAACAAATGCAAATTTTCTTATTTTAAGAACTCTGAGAAGCCTTTTAGCTGTTCTTAATTGGATATGTTAGTTCTCCTATGGCTATTGTGGAGCAGATGTGCCCAATATGTACAGGTGGCAGGCAGGGAGGGACGGGCAGCTGCCTTCCTTAGCACTGTCTGGCAGGGTCCATATACCTCCATTATATGGCACTGGCCCATCCCTGCGCTAAGCAGCTCTGCCTTCAGTTCAAAATGCACTTGTGCCCAAATCTGTACTTCATAAAGCTTACAAATTTTGGGATATGCTTTTATGGCTTTGTGTCTTCATAAGACTATAAAGACTGAAAAAAAAAAAGTGTAATTTCTACAGTTTCCAATATATTCCACCTTTTTGACTTTTCACCTTTATGTATCACTTTAAAGATTATTTTTTTCTTGATGTACTGTGAGTCTCACTGATGTTTTATCCTGGCCATCTAACCCTTATTTCTCTATATCACTAGTTTCACCAAGAACTTTTTTCTCAAGGGTTTTCTGCTGGTAAGCCTCTTCAAGCTCATTGGTGCTGCCTGCAAAAGTGATGAGTTTCAGTTGTATTTTTTTCAGCAAAATGAAGAAAACATGAATTCAAACCGCACTCTGTATATTTTCATTGAAAATATTTTTGAGAGATAGGAATATCAATAACTGAAACATTCTTATTCAGGGTAGTTTTTCCTTCCTACATTTTCACCTATCCATCCATGTTCTTCTTGAACAACAAAAGTAGGCATTTTGATGAAATGCTGGTTTGATTTAGGAGCACTCAAATCCCTAATTTTCTACAGAATACATGCTCATAAGCCACTCAGAGGAATTTGAAAATCACAGATGCATGTTTTCTCTTGGTTGCAGCAATGCTGTAACTCATGCTGTATAACTTACCTATGAATTACAGTTCTATAGCTTGTTTCTTTTTCTAGTCACAAATTGACGAACTTAATCTGTTTATGAAATGTTACGTACTCTATCTTTTTTTCTTTTTCTTTGTTTTTTTTTTTTTTTTTTTTTGGCAAGTGACCTATTGAACATGGCAAACCACTCCATCATGATGGTCCAGCATTTTAGAATCCAAACTCCTGGTGGCAGGTTTTCTAAATCACTAAGGACTGACTGGGAGATGATGGCCGTAATCTTTATCACTATATTGACTCATCGGCTGCCATTTCATAAATGGGCACAGTAGTTTTTGTATGAATAATATAAAGAATTTCCAAGAGCTAAAAAATTTGCTGTGCTTATCTTGTATGAAATATTTTAAGATAAAAGATTTCTTTTGATCAATAGTTTCCATAGTGTAAGTTGTATCATCTCTTGGGGTTTGCGTTGTTTTGGTTTTTTATTTTTTTTCATATTTAAATTATGTGTAGCAGCCAGTTTTCTGCAATACCTCAAACATGGGTTTGTTGGAGGAGCCTGGCAGAGGAGATACAGGGGAGTTTATGGAAAGTTTTAATCTTTGAAAACTGATGGCTGGCAAGTTTTTAATACTCTTAATCTTTAACCTTCTTATTTCTCTTTGTCTGTTCATGGTTTGTGATGTGGATTTTTAACATGATATTACTTTTACCTGCTAGTTATTATGGTTTTTAACATACAAATCCTTTAAACAAACTGTGTTCAACCGAGATTCACAGAGTTTAACTTGAAAGGAAAGAGCCTCAGAAAAAGATGTGGGTAAATTTGAAAGCTGAAAATATAAGAGCAGCATACAGTGACAGTCAAAAATGTACAGTTAAAGAGACGATAGGAAAAAAAAAAACCAACCAACAAACCAACTGGAGGCTTTCTGATGCCTTTTATAAATAGGATACTTACAAGCAACATCTTTAAAAAATGGGATACTTTTCCAGTGCAGCACATCATGAACTCAAGGAGCTTGTGACCAAGAGATTTTGAGGTCAGGAACTTAACATGATTGAAAACAATCATCTGTATAAACACTGATAACATGTAGAAGAGTCGCCCAGAATCTTTGCAAATTCCTAGGCCACAAGTCGAAGTGAGCAAGTGTGCTGTGGACGTATCACACATTATTTTCCCTGCCATTTTGTACCAAGTGTTGGTGGTTCCTGGTGGCCCTCAGTGATGGCAGAAGATCACATGGGTGCTGATTCCTGTGAGCCATGGAGCTGGAATCACTGCTTTTATTTGGCTATATGCATAACCATTTTTTTTTTTTTTAAAGTCAGTTATCTGCTGGAAGGTCTGAGAGGTGCTGGCGCATGCTGGCCCATCCTGGACACTGCTTATACAGCCAAAAGATTGATTTCAGTTGTCTACTGAAACAAAGGCATGCTGGTTTCTGCAGTGTCATGGTTTAACCCCAGCCAGCCACAAGCACTACACAGCTGCACACTCACTCCCCGCCCCCGGTGGAATGGGGGAGAGAATTGGAAGAGTAAAAGTAAGAAAAAAGACAGTTCAATAGGTAAAGCAAAAGCTGTGTGCACAAGCAAAGCAGCACAAGGAATTCATTCACTGCTTCCCATCGGCAGGCAGGTGTTCAGCCATCTCCAGGAAAGCTGGGCTCCATCCCATGTAACGGTTAGTTGGGAAGACAAATGCCATCACTCCAAAGTCTCCCTTTTCTTTCTTCTTCCCCCAGCTTTATATGCTGAGCATGACATCCTACGGTATGGAATATCCCTTTGGCCAGTTGGGGTCAGCTGTCCCAGCTGTGTCCCCTCCCAGCTTCTTGTGCACCCCCAGCCTACTTGCTGGCAGGGTGGGGTGAGAAGCAGAAAATGCCTTGACTCTGTGTGAGCCCTGCTCAGCCATAACAGAAACATCCCTGAATTATCAACACTGTTTTCAGCACACACTCAGAACATAGTCCCACAGTAGCTACTATGAAGAAAATTAACTCTATCCCAGACAAAACCATCCCATGCAGGTATGCAAGAGGCTGACATAGTTCAGACTTCAGGCCTTTCGCTTCTGTTTAGAGGATGAAATACTTGCTTCCAGGTGAATGTCTGCAAAAGTCTTTGCCGTGACTCTGGTCTGAGACTCTTTCTGCAACCAATGGACTCCAGAAAATGTCACTTTTTAACCCACCTGTCACTAAACCCCTCACAGAGTTTATGGTTGGATGAAATGAAAATTTACAACTCCCATGTCTGAGGATATAACCTATATCCTAACAGCCTGAGATTTAAATATTAGCGCAGTACAGTATATAAATCCATAAGCATTACCATACACACAATAATTTAAAAAAAAATTCCATTGGAAATGGGACCAATTACATCTTTTTTTCCTACATCTCTGCCTCAAGAGTGAGTTCTTATGTGCATTCATCAGTATTTAGAAAAGGCAGTCACACTGCAGTCTTTCCTTTACAGGAGGGAATCAATAGGGTCTCTCTCTTCTCCCTGGCCGCCTATTTAAATTTGTAAGAACTTCATGTCTTTGAGCCTTTTCTGGCTCTCTCGTATTTGATTGAAATTGGCTGATGGATTCATAAGTTACTGAGGGAATGACAGGTGGACAGGGAGACAGATGCATATGTTCACACAAACATCCACACACAAATAAAGGATCATGCATTTCCTTGACAGACCTGTCTAGGAAAATCCTCCTCTGATGTAAAACTTCTAACTGGTGTCCTCAACTCTCTGTCACCTTCCTCTAAGCACTTGGGAGTTGCTACCTAGGAGAGTGAAAAATGGGTTGCAAAGATGTGCTCTTTGATTTAGCTGAGTATGGCAAATTGAGCACTCCAGCAATTCATCATCTGGGCTGTCAATTGCTCTTGTTAAATATCTGGTAAAGGGAGTGAGATACTAAAATTTTCAGTCATTTTTATTAGATTTAGATCAAATGCCTACAGCTTGCCTTGATATTTAAGAAACTGTGCAGCCACATGAGAACAATTCTCTTCCCATCGCTAATCCCATGGACAAAATTCAGAAACAAACCTAAATACTACCATACAGCATGCCAAATTTCAAAGCCATTTCATGCTGTGGACACACAGATGAAAATGATCTAGTGGATGTGACCAAAGACGTCACCGCTGGTCAGCTGAAGCCATTACCAACTGCATGTGCGTTCTTAACTTGTGCCAGTTGTGGACTAAATGGCATTAGCATGAAATACACTGGAGCCTGTAGCTGCACTAAACCAAGTTCAAACACATAACGCTACTGTGCCTCAAGCCTTAAGCTGCTGCAGCCGAATCCTTCTGGTCATGTGCTCGTAACTCATGCTAAGTCTGAGGATTTTAGAGTGCTTAGAAATGTCAACCTTTAAGTGGAAAAATGTTTTCAATCTTTGCAGCACAACTGGTGCTCTGCTGTGATATTTGCTCTACTCAGCACAATTAATCATTGAACAGGTTTATTATTTACTCATGACCCTTGGTCTTGCATCCTATAGGTAAAAGTTGCAGCTTTAGAATAGAAAAGTGGACTGTAGCGTGTTGAATTATGTATTATAGAGGCTACCGGTATTCCAGGAGCTCTCCTGCCGTGTCTCTTGTGGGTTTTTACTCGGCACCTGTAGATACAGATTCTTTCCTGGTAGAACTGATGCTTTTGGGCTATCTTTTGTCTGAAGGTAGGTGTGTGTTGGTGTCAGTGTATCTCAGCAAAATGTTCTTTTCTGATATTTAAAAAACACCTAATGAGTCATGCCACAAGGTCACCTTTTCAGTTCAGGGCCTGAAGGAAGCAACTGCTCTTCAGAATTAAATTTCCAGCTACTTATCCAAACAAATACGCTTCAACAACACTCCTTCAACACGCATTCCTCAGTACTTTCAATACCGCACGACTTAACAAAACAAACAGCGCTGCGTTTGTGCTTTGCCTCATACAGTGAGCCCTCAGCTGCAAGTTCAAACTACAGCTGGTTTCCTTCCCCTGGCCAGGACCCGAGGAATGACAGTGCCCAGCGGGCCCTGCAGCTGCCCGGCGCCTGGGGCAGCGCTGCCGGGGGCGGGGAACCCACCCGGCCTCCCCCCAGCC
>NW_010140277.1:0-18043 GCF_000699245.1 Pterocles gutturalis | reverse complement strand
CTGTGGCGAGTAGTGTGGTGGGTGCTGAGATTTTGCCTGGCAGCCCTTCTCTCCTCGTTTTTAATGAACAGCTGAGATCTGAGGGAATGGAGGTTTTTTGTTTGTTTCCCTCCCTGCCCCCCTTTGTTTTATTTTATAGCAGCAAGAATTTAGTGACTCCTGATTGCCCCTCACAAGGTAAGGACTAAGGGCCCCTCACCAGCCGACTGGCAGGGCTTTTTTCTCAGAGCAAGGCCGGGTCTCCTGATGATGTCTGGATGAGGAACTGTACTCTGCTGAAATTCAGCTTTGAGAAGTTTTTTTGCAGTGGTAAAAGCTTCTGGTAGGCTTTAGATGCCACAGCTGAAATTAAAGAGGATGTGAATGAGAACTGATTATTCTTACCCAGGAACGGACATGCATTTTTGGTAACTACCTGCTGTAGTTATTAAAAGAGAAAATCACTCAGCTCATCCTTTCATATCCTTGCATATTCTCTTAAAAAAATCTCGAGTCCCTTGTCTTTTGTCCTGAAAATCAGCTCCTTGGAGTTCACCCAATGCAAATTTATCTTACAGAGAAATCTTCTGTACAGTGCACCAGTTCAGCTGGATTCTTGGCACTTGCTAAGTATGTGTTGACATAACCTGGGAGAGAGAACCAAGCACACAGCTTCTATGCTTTTGATGCTCTGTAAGTGGAATGTTCATTTGCATATTCCAAACCCTGTGCACTGTTTCGTGTGGTTTCAGTGTTAGATGGGGGAGGGTTTCATGCTACAATGATTTAAAGTTAATTGTTGCCCACTAGGGAGCCCTTTTTGCCTTTTTTTCTACTGGGTTAAGTCATGAAGGCTTGGGAATTCCCACAATGCCTGTGAGAGAATCGGCAACTGAGTGTCTTCCTGGGAAAGGGGTGAAGCATTAAGGGAGCACATTGGGGCTGCAGCTGCTGCCATCCTGAGTCTATATATAAAAAATGTACTCCACACACATGTGGGAGACAACTGTATTTGCTGGCAGCACAACCGAAGTTTGCAGTAGCTTTTGTCATCTCTTGAGACTCAGTTGCTGCAGGAGTACTTGGGAATCAGCTCCAGAGTTCTTAATTAAAGGTGGAATTATATTGACATATGTAATTGAAATGTTTACTCAGACGGTTCACCAGAGAGGGATATACTTCTGATCTGAATGAGGAGGGGAGAAGCAACAAGAGGAGATGGCACTGCAGGAGAATGTGGCGTCCCTGAGCAGTGCTACTGGAAAGTCCCTGATTCCCATCCTGTGCCACTTTCCTGTGGTGTCACTTTTAGCAGGGCATTCTGATGTAATTTTCTGTATACCTGACAGATAGGCTAATGACAGGAAGTATGATTTTAGAATAATATAAAGAATAAATCTGGTTGAGAAAATGCACTTTTTTTTTCAAGTCCTATGTTAATAAATTCTTCCACAGTATTTGACAGAACTATGCTTGTTATGACTGTCACTGTACATATGGTTTGCTGTATGCTTGTAAAAATGTCTAAAATGAAGAACCACAGCTATTTATCTACTAAAAGCCAGATGAAATTTATTCTCCTTACTGCTTCAGTCAGTTCTTCATATAAAGTGTGCTGAAGGTCTGCAAGATAGCTAGGGTTGTATCGCCCCTGCTTTAAAGAATGATCCTAGAAATTGGAGAACGGGAGAAGCTTGGTCCTAGGAGAACTCCCAGTTTAATCAGCTCGTAGTCCCAGACTGGGCATTCAGCTCTGCAGCTCACAGCTGTGGCTTTGTATCTGTACAGCTTTAGAGTTTAAACTCCTTTTAGGCAGCTTTTCCTTTTCTGCTATATTTGCTTGATACCTGAAACAACATCAGTTACATGGGGAGTGATACCACAGCATGCGCAACACTGGGGAAAAGAACTGAAACTGATGAATATTGTTAATAGCTTAGAGAAACAAGAGGGAAAAAGCAGAGCTTGGCTGCTCAGTCTGGGAGCACATAGCTTCCCTTATATTTTCTATCCCTAAAAGACCCATCCTCAGTTCAGAAAGGGATGTGAAAGGCTGCCAGATGAAGGAACAGCCTGGAGCTGTAAAATGTGGTGAATTTGAACAACGGGTAGAGAAGAGTCCCTGACCTCCATGAGAGACCAGCCACACAAGGACTGTCACAGCACTGGTGGGCAGAAGAAACTTGCTTTGCCGCAGTTTCTTGTGCATCAGTGGTAGATAAATAAAAAGCGTGAGCTGTATAGTAAGATAAGCAATTGCAACTGGGAAGGCCTAGGTTTTCTGGTCTTCATAGCTGACATGCTTACTGTCTAACTTTTATGAAACACTCAGATTGCAACATATTAAATGGTATTATATAATCTTACTTCAAATTGAAATAGTCTGGGCCTAATCCTTATTGGACAAGTACGCATATTCCTTGTGCTTTTGGAGATCACTGGCCTCCATAGTTTTCACTTAATTATCTGTATTGATGTAGAATTAAGAAAGTTCCTGAACTGGTCTAGCCAGGTGTGAGGAACCATCCTGGGAAATCATATGACTCTTGCAAACAACAACGTAAAAATTAAAATATGCTGTTTGCATTACAAATGGCAGTAAGTCAAGCCCTATAAGATGCAGCCAAGATACGTTCCTTGTCAAGGTACTTTCCTCATCTAGTTGTTACGTGGTGTCATACAGCCTGATTCCAGGCACGATACCACTCCAGATAAACCTGTCCTCTGGTGCCAGGATTTGTGGAGCTGCATGCCAGGTATTTTACACCATGCAGAACAGAACCTGTTCTACATTAGAGGGCAATTTTTCTCCTTTCTGAGAACAGTAGTGTATATCCTGTAGGTTCTTTGGTGCAGCTTGATTGTATTGGCAAGTGAAGCTAACAACTCGCTATACAAGCCATTTCTTATTGCTGGGTTTCTTTCCTTATCCTGTGAAGCTGGTGCTCAGGTGTCTTGAGGACAGAGGATGACTATCAGAGGCTGCAGATCAGATGTTCATAGGAGGAGGCTGGCACCTCTGTTTGTGGTTGCATTACTTACCCCGTGGTGTGGTTCCACAGCAGGTTAAGCTCATCTTTGCCTGGGCTGCCTTGGCCTGCCCAACCTCCCGCCATCTCCCTGCCCTTGCTACGTGTTTCCATCCCGTCCCTTCCAGATGTGTAGTCAGGTTGTGCGCAGACTGAGGACACTGGCACATCTTTGTCCTGCCAGACCTGGCTTATTCCCTGATGTGCCCTCCTTGCCAGCACAAGAGGGAGGACAGGAAAAGGTTCCCAGGCCAAGATGAACCACGTTATGGACTTGAAGCTGCAGCCAGATGAGCTCACACTAATACACATACAGATGCTGGCTGTCATGAACAGCTGCAGAAGGCTGCCTCCCCAGTATATTAATAATTCATTGTTGCTTCTTTCCATTCTTTCCAAAGGGTGCTGGAGTCAAAAGGGATTAAACAAACTAAAGTATACTATTAAAACAAACTTGTCTGTGCCTTTCTTTGTGTGGATAGCTAGATGGGGTAGACTAGAAAGCTGTCCTGATCACCTTGAATTTCAACTTCAATTATTTTCCAGCATATAAGTTTTAAGTAGACAGATAAATGACTTACCACAGTGTATAGGCATGAGGCAGAGATATTTCAGGCATTCGTAGCTCAGTCTTCTACGGAAATGAGGCTTATTTTCTTTCATTACCTCTATCTCTCTATGCTCCTAGATACCATCCTTTTTAACCCATAGCCAACTTCAGTTAAATTGGGTAGAGGAATATGGAAATTAAAGATATAAATTTTGTCAAAAGAGATTAGCAAGAAGAGAAAATCAGGATTATTACATAGTCCTTAGGAGACAGCAGAGAAGCCATACAGAAGACAGCCATTCTAAAGCCAAATGCAGAGCAAATGCCGTAGCATGGGTTTATACCTTATTAGACATCTGAGAATCTCATTATAGGGCATGAAATAATAGGAAAAAACCCCTTACTTCTGCTTATGGAGCTAATCTGTTAAATTCTGTATAAACCAAAAGTCACTGCTTTTCCTTATGGGGAACCTCACTAGACTCAAAAAAGGGAGGCTGGTGATTTCCTTTATGCAGTGGTAATGTGAATGTTTCTGGTTTGCTTTTTGAATTCATGTTTCCCTTGCTAGGAAGAATTATTGCCGTGTCACTATGACTTTTATATGTCTGTGTTTAAATTTGTTTGGCTGGAAACCACAATGAAAAGCAGTAAAAAGAGGTTTTGAGATTTAATTGTGTGGTCAACACGATCGAGAGACCTGAAAATAAGGGACGAGCCCCTCTGGGACAGAGTGCTTCCTAGGAGTCTCCTTCCTCTCATCGCAGTAAGATCTTTGCCAAAAAAATGCTTTCTCCATGCATCTGCAGTTATCCACCACAGTGTCTTAGCAAAGGAGCAGTACTTTTTTGTCTGGGTTTTTTTGGGTTTTTTTTTTTTTTGGTTGTTTTTTTTTTTAATCTTGAAGACTATTTCTGTTTCTTCTCTGTGTTGGGAAAAGTATCTTAAAGCACATAGGCTAAAACTGCCTTTAAAGGTAAGCATTTCAGGCAAATTTCATATTCTGAGTGAAGCTACACACATCTGATTAGAAGCTGTGAAAGGTATTCATGAGTTCGTGTTTCCTCTTGGAGTAGAAGCTGGGAAAAGCAGCAGGAGTGGCTGCTCAGAAAGTGAGGAGGAGGCTATCCCTGGGGGCTTTACGTGTCACCAGCGAAGATCTGCTTCCAGCATCGCCTTGGGAATGGATTCTGCTTACCCCAACATAGTGTTTCTGTGAAATTGCCTGATCTACTGCACTACCACCTATCTCTTTCACAATGGCTCTCAGCTGTCAGGTAAAAACTTTTTGAAGCTGTTAGAACTAAACCAAACGCAGACAAGTCTCACTTTATGCATTTTTTCAACTCTGGGA
This sequence comes from Pterocles gutturalis, assembly GCF_000699245.1. Classification (NCBI taxonomy): domain Eukaryota; kingdom Metazoa; phylum Chordata; class Aves; order Pterocliformes; family Pteroclidae; genus Pterocles; species Pterocles gutturalis. Next base: position 13,131 of record NW_010140277.1, on the reverse strand, counting down.
ATTTGCTACTGAAAAAACTGGTGGAGAAATATCGAAAAGAATTAAAACATCTGTACAGTTTTGCACCTGAGAATGGGAGAAGTACCTGTCTGAGCTTTCCTGGCTGTTATGCAAATATTTTTTGGAGAGGATTCAGAGAGCACTGAGATGGCAGCCCTGCTTTCTGCTGCTCTGGTAGTTGGTGCTCTGCCACTGCATGTTGCTTAAGGATTTGGAAGAGGCTGATCCACCTTGCAGGGAGGGTGAGTAACATGAAGCAAGGATGCTGGGTTGCCAATAATGTGGGCACTGTGGTAGTCGAATGTTGTTTCTCCTGTGTATATGTTGTTTTTCACCAATATTTTCATGGAAAAAAAACCCCTAAATCCTCGTCCCACCCCAGCCCTCCGTACTCCATTGAAATATGTAGCTGAAAAAGTCTGGTTGAAAGTAGAAACTCTAGAGATAATAATCCTGCAGCACTACTCCAGGGCAATTATATTTCACATTTGATGAGTCCATTCTCCAACCGAAGTTACGTATCTTCCAGATGTAATAGTTTGTCCAGCTCAGGAGATGCATTCCTGTGGCAGACCCTTGCTCTGCAGCAGAAAGCTAGAGCATGGGGCACATTGACTGCTGCTGCCAGAGGCAGTGGTTTACAGTTTCTGCATTTTCTGTGGAAAGTGGACAGTTTTTAAATGGAAAACTTTAGTTTGTTAAAAACTATGAGGGGAAAAAAAGGTTGAGGGAGTAAGTCAGCATTTACTAATAGATCAGCTCAGGCTGTGTTTGGTAAGGAAGGGAAGAAAGAAGGTGAGACTCAGGTGCCTTAGACATTGCTTGTGGCCTGTTCTCCCAAAATGAAGCTGATTCATATTTGTAAATGATTTGGCTGCAGGCAGATAGTTTAAAACATAATGTATTATGCAGATTTCTAGCTAATTTACTTGTCCAATTAGATCATTAAAGTGCCTCAAGCATTTGTGGCTTGTTTTTATAGCATTTTAAAGAAAAACTCACCATCTTTTCCTTGTAGAAATCTTGTCCATGTATTCTTCTCACTCTGTTTTTTTCTAGATGAGGACAGGTGAGGTGTGTGTATGGGGCTAGGAGATACTGATGCCCTGCTGGGAACTGTCTGAAAGGGGTGTTAATCAAAGGTTGCAGAAGGTGGTGGCTTCACCGGATACTTTCCTGTGACATATTAATTGAGCTACATTTTTGTGGCTGCTTAGCTCCAACACTATGTTTTTGCATGGACATTAAATTGCACCTTATAGGAGCTTCAGTAGCCTGCATTGCAAGGTTCCACAGAGATATTTTTCGAGCTTTTAAATTAGGGAAGGCACTAATTGTAAACATTTTTTTCTGATTGTCCTAAATAGTATTTCAGCCTCATATGTTCTTCCCTACTTGCAGTTCTTCAACTCTGATATTGTACTAATTATCAAATTAATGCTGTCATGACAGTGCAGTACCGAGCCAGACGATGGCTGTCCTTGTTGCGTAATGCAGAGAACTTTGGCCGGAGGAGTTTTTAGCAATAGTGAAGAAGGGCGGGGTATGGAGGACACTCTGTAATTGAGGATCAAAGCTAATTGTTCTACTTCTCAATCTGTACTGGAGCTGTTCAGCTGCAAAAGACAGAAGTGTTAGGAAGCCTCTCTCTAGCAAACCTAGAAGTTTTGTCATCGGGGAGAAGCGAAGAGGTAAGTTCTACTTTTTACAGAATCAGTTTTTTTTAAGAAAAGTCTTTCCTTGAAGTAGCCTGGCAACATATTTGATTATAAGAGGCTTAAGTATAACCTAGATTTAGTAAAACTGCGTGTAATGCACAGAAATCTGATGGATAGAGTAAGGATATTGCTAAAAGTAGTTTATGATAATTCCTAACTACAGAAGCATTATCTAATTTATCTCACCTGTCAGGAAGAAAAGAGGTGGGGAAGCTATGGAAATAAAATGGAAAAGGTGAGGCAAAATTTTTCTTAAAACTTTAGGAAGTGGCTTTTGTTAGGATAAAATCCCATCTTATGTAGATCTATGAAGTTGTATTTAATTTCTTTGGAAGAAGGTTTTTTCCACCGGTCTTGACATCGCCAGAAGTTCTTAACTTTCCAAGTAAAAAGTAGGGAATCACAGTTTTTGTTTTGTCTCCTCTTATTTACCAAATTACAGGAAAAAGGAATAACTGAAATAGTCCTGTTTTGCTTTTCCTTTCCAGTTCTGTAACTACATAATGTAACCCTTAAATACTTATTAGGATTAATTTGAACACAAAACTTTAAAATGAATTTATTTATATGTTTTCATTCTGGCAACAGATCAATTCAATCTCTGTTGCAGAAGCAGCTGGATAATCTGTATATAGTTTCCTTTTATTGTAGTTCTGTGTATGTGGTATTCTGCATACTCCCAGTTTGCATTCCAGCAGCAGCTGAAGCATAAAACATAAAATGCAATCTGCAGTAGCAGAAATCAGACTTCTAGCCAAGTCCTACGTCAAAATCCATGAGTGGTGAAGGAGAGAGGATTTGAAGTGCTTTTTGAATTAAGTCTCTTCAACAGAGTTTTCAATAATCCAGTGCAAGACAGAGTTATGAAAGGAGAGTTTGGCTTGGAGAACAGAATTGCAACAATTATTGGGTGACCAAGTGTTGGATTACTGGAAAGAGATATTGTGGAGCTGCCTTAGTAAATAATGGTGCCCAGTACACAGTGGTCTGAATTGGAATGTCATGTTCAGAACTGAAGGTAGGAAAGGAAAAAGGAGTACAAATGATGCCTTTTATGGGACGGGGTAAAAGAATGACTCATTATAGTCTGTTACTGTCTGATCATGTTTTATGCTTTAAAATGTATTTGCGATGTTGGAATTTTAGATCTCTTGTATTTTTAAAGTATCATTTACTAAAAATGGTCAGTATGAGCAAACCAAGTTGCTGCCCATATGATTTTTTTTTTTTTGCCTTTTTTTTTTTCCAGTAGAGTGTCTGTTTCTACTAACTATCCTTTATTGTGATAGGGGAGGCTTTCAGAAGCAGCACAAAGTTGAAGATGGATATTAAGAGCACGAAGAACTATCTCTATTGGCTGTACTGCCAGTTTGAACTAATCACCTGCAGCTATCTCATGGAGCCCTGGGAAAAACTGCTTTTCTACACTTTTAACATTACAATGTTAATTATGGTATTATACACTGCTTACGTCTTTGTCCCTGTCCACATTAGCATGGCTTTTCAATTCTTCCTGCAATTATTTGGAAACCAACATGAAAATACTGTTTCTGTTGTGAAGTAACATTGGCAACCCAACACTGACTTTTGGATCAAAGAAGTTTTTTTCTTAACACTCCGTTTTTATTTAGAAACAGGTTCAGAGTGTGTACAAACACTGTTTTATTCTGCAGTATCTCTTAATATTTTTCTGTATTGCGGGACTCTCTGACAGCAAATGATTTTGCCAAAACAATTTCAATCAGTCCTTGTTTTTATCGTTTGACTGACTGCTTCTTAGAGAGCTTTCAATTTTAAAGACTGGCTGGAGTTACAAAGCTGGGTTTGGTACAGAAACTACTGAGCTGCATATTTTGTTATTCCAGGAAGAGCTGCTTGGATGTGGAGAGTTTTCACCTTGAGAAATTATATGACATACATTTGTTCCTGTCTGCTATAGCTTTGCTGACAGGAGCGATACGTACACGAAAGGTTTTGCACATTACTATACAACTATAAGCTGCTTCTCTAAGCTTGGTATGTATGTATTTATAGAATGATTTTATTATTTATTTAGTTTGTCTCAATTATTTAATACACTGAATTACTTGACTGGTTCACCATTACTAAGCAAATAATGCAGTTGATTTATTAAAAATGTGGAGATTTACTTCCATGAAAATGTATAATAAAAGCCTCATTTTCTTGGACTTTAAAAAAATATCATTTTTGTTTTACATGCTGGTAAAGCATGCATATCATATACAGAATGTGAAACTACCTATTCAGTTGTGGTAGGGACCTTTCAGTTAAAAAACAATAAAAACCCTACCTCAAGTACAATATCTCTCCTTTTGTAATAAACGCCTTATTCCCCCTCTTTTACCTCCTTCTATACTCTACCTGTTGAGTAGTGTCTGAAATGCAAACTGTTGAGACCACAGGCTTTGTAACGAATGTGCTGGACACCCTGTAATTGACTTTGTTTCAAAATCTGTTTTTTAAGCTTCAGCCTCATAAACACAAGATGCCTGTGTAGCCAGCTCTCTACAGCAGACATTGACCAGAGCTGGCCAGGGATGAAGTACCAATACAATTAACATGGCAACTAGAATCGGTGTTCTGTATCATCCCAGGAGAAGAACAGAGTAGTAGGAGGGTGCGCAGAGGGTAACATAAATGCAGCTTTGCTCCCACCCACACTGAAGTAAGTTTTCTTACATCTTTCCAGCATAGAGATGCTCCTAGAATGTCCTTTCCTTCAAGAGAATAGGATGTTATTAGTAAGTGTCAGTCAAATGACTTACGAAATGAGATTTGGTCATAGACCAGATAAAGCGAAGACACTAATTATGTTGTCATCTTACCACGCGATTGAATTACATTTGCTCCTAGCAGCTTTCATGCTCAGTATGTTTATTGCATATATTGATGTTTCAGAACAGAAGAGGGAAACATAGTATTTTAGTTATGTCAATTATTAAACTATTTATGAAGACAAAAATTTTGTTTCAAAACTGTCAGTCTATAACGTAGATAAGCAAGTGCAGTATTTTGCATTATATGTGCCAGAGAGATGTGCACATACTGCATTATATCTGTGCGAAGAAAGCTCAGTGCATAAGCAGGACAACATAGCTATGTTTACACTAAATTACAGTAGAAGATTATACACATAATATTGTAATTATACACAAAGTATTTGCCGACATTAAGGAATCTGACATCAGACTGGAGAAGTAGGAACTCTTATCCAGGGCGTGTTTTTGTTTACTGCCGCACTTTCCTGTCTCTCCAGCGCAAACCCACTTGATGTTTGTTGTGGTCACCTCAAGTGCCTGATGCCTCTTCTGCAGCAGCCAGCAGAGGCTGGTGTCTGTGGAGCTGCCCTGTTTGCATGCGGCTGTGCTTCGGCACAGCACGGCTCCTGGGGGTCTGCTAGGGACAGCAATGCCGTTTCAGCTCTTCATGCCATTCCACAGCAGCAGAGATCCCAGCTCAGCTCTGTGAATTGGAGAGAACCAGGAAAGCACCAAAAAGCAAAGAAGGAAACAAGGGGCCAAGTGGCAGCTGAAAAGAAAAACAACTTCTTGATTAATTTTGCTTATTACAGTCTTTTCCCTGCATGTCACCAAGGCTCTTATCTACAGAATAAGATTTAAAATATTACATGTGAAATCCACCTTGCAATTTCAGTTTCAAAACACTAACCTGCTTGGGCAGGTTCCCTACTGGGAGCTGCCCTCTGACCAGCAGCTCGAGGTGCTGAATTGATAGAATAAGGCCATGGCTCCAGATTTCCTAATGTCAGGCCTGTGCATGCTCATCTGGCAATCTAAATTTGATCAAGTTCAGGCACTGGTATAACTTGATGTCTATCAAACTAACCATGTACTTGATACAGTATTTATCCCAGCTGTGTGAGAATGATGCTATCCAATGTGGAATAAAGACTACTGATAAGAGCCTGCTTCAAAGTTTTTCAAAATTTTTTTCAGTCACCAGAGTTTGCACTGGCTCAGCAGTCTGCACTGAGTGGCCACAACATTTATTTTTTAAACCTGGTGATAAGCATTGCAAATCTATCCATACTATCGTGTGGCCGAAGCAGAAAGTATTTCAAGAGGAACAGCAAATGGACTACTCCTTGCAATTCCTGCAGGAACACCCTTCTCTAAGGACACCTGCATCACATTCTGTTCCAAATGACTTCCTGCTAGCACCAGTAGCATTTCCATTGTGCTTTGCCTGAGTTTCTTGCACAACCAAGAACAAGGTTTTTCAGACAAACTTTTGCACGCAGACAGGCCAGCCACCTGCAGACAGTGCACAGAGATACTCATGTACACACAGAATCTACGTGAGCAGGAGGTTGGTTGCCAGACACTGGGATGGCTGCTTCATCACCTAAACATTGTCAGAGGATCTGGTTGCTTAACCAGAGAATATCAAATCCTTATGCCAATGCCTGTGGAACTAGATAGCTACTAATCTCACACGCCTGTTTTGCACTGTCCGTGGGGGCTGAGCGTTTGGGTGTGTGCACATGGGAGAAGAGATGGTTGCAGTTGCTGTTTACAGGGTTTTTTTATCAATCAGACGCACAACACTTGTTGATCTCTCCTAGGTTTGTTAACCAGTGTACGCTTGTATATGCAGTATGTGCTGCGTAGTGACTTTCTGTCAAGAAATGAATTAATTTTAGCATTTACAAATGTGGGCTTAAACATGCAGTATTAACTTGTCAACGTTTCTGACATATAATCAGTCTCGTACTGTAACGTCACTTCCACTCCCCACCTTTATGAACAGACCTGACCTCCCAGTCCATACGTTTATACAGGGGAAGTTTATGTCCCTGTGATACTATACATTAAACAGGAAAGGGAGGGTGATGTGGAGCACCATTCAGATTGCTGTTTCACTTACTTTTTAAAAGGAATCTCCTATTTAAATTGCACAGCTTGCCAATGCTGGTTCAGCAAGAGTTGAAACTAAAGGGCAAAATCATAAACGTCTGCTAAAGTAAAGCAGCTTGTGCTGTTCACAGTGAACTCTTTGATCTTTACAGCTATAATACATAATGGTAGATTCACAGCATCCTCATTGTGAAGGTTTATTACTGCAGGAGTTTTACAGCTTATCTCTCTCATTAAACTATAATCTGTATTTTATCCATCCAAATAGTTTAAACTTTCTAAAGGCAATAAAGATGTTTATGTTTTTTTGCACAGAACTTTACCTCCTCTTCTATGGATTACTTCTAACAATTTTTGGAGGCCTCAGATAAGTCCCTGCTCCTTCTTGTTACTTCTGTTGTTTTGCTACTACGATGTATACATTTTGTCTATGCTCCTGTTTACATCTGAGCATACTTTGAGTTCTTATCTTAGCTAGTCATTATCCAACTTGAAAATCCTGTTTCTAAGGTGAACTTGTCAGCACTTAATAGCCTCTGCATCCCAGAGAATATATTCATCTTGTGTGTATTTGTTTAGGACAATGTTGGGTTTACAGCAGATACGTTTCCTCTTACAAAGCTGACCTTAAATTACGCAATCCTGCTTGGCCGAAACTTTCTGCCTAACTTTCCTGCTCAGCTGAAACTGCTTCATGCGACAGCTTATAGTTGTCTTTGTCACAGAAAATTACTTCTTCCTAAATTGGTGACATTTCCAATGTAGAATAGTACTTACATAGAAGTTTTTCTAGATATTTTTCAGAGGGACAAAAGTGAAGCTTTGAAATTGTGAGTGTTTGCTTCCCTGAGTAGGCCAAAGCATTGCCTCTGCAGCACTTCTTATGCTGCAGCATCAGTAGTTTCTCACTCACCTCGCTGACTTACACCTTCCCTTCTGAACTGCCAGCCCTGTCCGTGGAACTGGAAGGAGAAGCAAAGCTGAGGGTACTAAGAGGCGTCCTCTTATGGATCTTACAACTGCACAACACTAAAATGTTGTCCCTTCTAATACAGCTAACTTGGTTAGAATTTATTTTTGTTTCTACAGAATGTATATGAAAAAACCCATTAATGAATAGCCTACCATTTCAAAAGGATGTTTCTTCAAAGGCAAGAGTCAACATTTTATGTGTAATGGGATTATTCCTGTTTTGGTTTGAAGGCTATAGGAAGTGCAAGCAAGAATATTACCTGTTTCAGTTTAGATACTTAACATGTGGCCCAAAATCTCATAATAGAGTTTTTCCACTACTCATCTGTTGTTTAAAACTAGAGGCACTGCAGCTCCTAAAGTTTACCAGGAAGTTATTTAGGGTACCTAACAGGCACCTTGTCCTTGGCTGTAACTGCTGCCTCGCTGAGCGGAGGGCGGCAGCTGAGCAGCTCAGGGGATACCTCCTGCTTATCCCATGAGTTCACAAATTCTGCTCACCAGTTGGGTTTGCACAGACAGCTGAGGCTGGTATGTGGCCACCTTAAGAGGAGAGACCTTTTGATGTGCATTGACCTTGTATCCATTGCTACAATTCCCAACAGATGTGCAGGAGTGAGACTCTCCACAACCCTCCTATGGAGAGCGCTCCTCTTTAAGGATCCGCCAGGCAGGAAAGTAGAAGATGAAGCCTGTAGGTGCTTAGCGATTCAATGAGCATGTGATTTCTGACCTTGCTCAAATCAAATTGTAATCACATTAAAAAAAACCAACCCACAACACATTCAGTAGGTGAGTTTGTGATACAACTCACTTAACAGCTTGGGGTTCAGGCATCCATCTAATAGGAGAGATGTGACGGCTTTGCCAATTGGAGAATTTTTATCCAAAGTATACTACGCCTTTGGTGGGTCCGGCACATGCTTGATTAGAGACAAATGAAACCTTTTTGTTGCTTCCCACTGCATGTTGCATGTGGAGGCTACAGTGTCACGCAGCAAACTAAAATATGCTGTTGAGAAGCACCTGTATTTTTTAGAAAGCTGGTTAAAGTTCAAATAAAACCCCAACAAAGCCCCCCGGAGTATTCACATCCTGTAACAACCTTTTTCATTTGAAAGACTTACCTGAAGATACCCAGAGCTGCTTTCAGTTATACATCAATGGATGGCTCATTTCTCTGCATAACGAAGTGATGCATTAAAGGCCATTAACACTTGAACTTAACTTCTGATGATTTTTAAAAATTATATTAGAAACCTACATTAAAATAACTTGTTTTCAAGATTATCTTTTATGTATCTTGCATCCTGTCGGAGTGCAGAGAATTGTGTATGATCTGACTGCATCAGACATTACCTATTGTTTGGGTACATAATACAGAGCTGTAAGTTTCTTCCTGTATGCTGTCAGTGACACTTATAAAGGCTTTATGTCTATATTACAGGAAGTAATATTAAAAAGTCAAATCAAACTTAGAGAAAACCTGGACTAGCTACGAATACCTAAACTTTTACAAAGCATTTTAACTCGGACTGACCTCATTACAGAGTGGGAAAGCCACCACAACAGGAATCCTTCCAAGAGAATGCGTCAGACTGAAGATCACAGGCTTTGGGAACCAGCAAATTCAGGCAACGAGGAAACTGCAGTAAATGGGTGAGCTATATATGGAGCTCAGAGGCTGCCAAGGTTAAACAGCAGCTGTCTCAACATGGTCACAATTCGGACTGAAGAGAATTTCTTTTAAATCCTATGTGGAGCATACACATCCTTTTGCTGAATCTGAATCTTGGGCAATACCAGCCACCTGCTAGAGCAGGGAGTTTAGCACACGGGTATGGAAACAGGCGCTGAAGCCCAGAGATGCTGGAAGGCTGAGGAGCAGCAGCCTCTGAGTCGCCCAAGTGTGATTGCTCTCATTGGTGCTTGTACGAGCACTTCCACCGGGCTGGCTCCGGCATCTTTCTCAGCATGCCAGCTTCTACAAATCCTCAGCTTTGGGACTAACTCCGCATGTGCTGCGTTGGGAACCTGCACACTAGCCTCTAACCAAGGCTTCCATCAGGGAACCTCGGATCTAGGCAGTGCAACACGAAGCGCCTGCACGACTCTCCTCCTTGGTGGACCCCAGGGCTCCTAAAGAACCTAATTCTGGATTACTTCCAATATGATCATTTGCCTTTTAGGACTGCAAATTACTTTGAGGCTTTTCTATTCTGCTGCATTCATAGTGGCTTAAATATGTCAAGCTCTCATACATTAGCATAAATTTACTTCAGCAGAGGTATGGGTTAAAAATTGCAGCCCTTCACATCTCAAATCTGCCCTACAAACAGACATGACTTAAAAAGACCTACAGTAATAACAAAGGTGTTAATCATAATCGTTACAGCCCATGCAGCATGAAGTCTCATCATGCTAAGCAGCATACAACCAACCTGCCAAATAATTTACAGCTTAAATAGTTTCCTTCTATTTTACAAAACTTGACACTGAGCACAGCTTTATTTTAAAATAGTCTTTCAAGTCCTTTCCATGCTTAGCACATCTGAAGCATTTTTTTAGTTGATATGAAAAGTTACATTAGTTGTGGATTTGTGTCATACATAATTGTTTCATTCTATCAAGCTGAATATTCAAATTAAACAAGGGCACTTCTCTTCCTTTATGGTTACGCATTTTCATCATGGGACTAAGATCCTAACAAGTTTTAAACTTCATCTCCTGTTTCTTACATGTCTTAACCAGGTTCCCATCCTAAGCTTATGATGCCTTAAGGTTAAGTACAGAAAACATGGGTAAATCCTGAAGGCAATAATATTCTTTGCTATGCAATTATGTTCTGGAAGGAGCTATAACAAACATTGCCAAAACCCCTCTGAAATCCAACACATGAGTTTCACCCCTATATTTAACTGTTCTGAGAGAATGCAGCTAAGATAAGTAGCCTTGGCAAAGTGTAAGTAGAGGCAAATCTACTGGCAGGAGCAGATTGCCAGGAATATATCCTTTAACATCAAGATCAAAGCAGCTTTTGTCTTATTTTTCCTTAGGTTGGTGTTACGTTATTTTAAACCTAAATGAAAACATTAGGAACTACATCGGCATAAACAAGTTTTTCAGTTTATAGCCACCTTTTCTTTAGAGCAGCTGAACAGATTGCTTTTGGGGCCATGAACGTGAAGGAACAGTGACATCAAGTGGACTAGCACATTAATCACAGGCACATCTCAACTTTTCTATGGCAACTTCTACAGACTAGGCAAGGGCCCTCCTGCCAGCGCCCAGTGGAGCTGCTGCTGACCCTGCCTGGCCTGGGAAGGATCAGACCCAGGACATGCCAAGAGGCTGAACATAAAACATGCTCGGAAGCATGCTTTTTTTTTCTGTAGAAAATAAAATCAAGTAGTGCTCACATACCCTGACCACCCCTTTCTGCACATTTGTTTCCCTCAATCGTGCAGTTTTTCTGCTATAACGTTTGACTTCTGGAACATTCTCCTTCACTATTTTCTGTGAGCAAAACTTTCAAAGTTGTTATAAAGTTCTGGACAGCTTCTCCCATGACAAATGATTTTTTTTTTTTTTAATAGTACTTTGAATTATCTAGAATCACAGTAATACATCAAGCACTCATGGGAGTTCACGGAGACAACCAAACCCCCCAAAAAGAAGTGATTCACCATTAAACAAAATTGAAATTCAGCACTAAACCTCCACAAAGTTTAGATCTAGTCTTGCATTTTCTGTCTCCTTTCTTCCCCCTAATAATTCACTGAGGAGTAAAAAAAGTGCAGTCCATTAGCTTAAGCAACTTCTTCCCACTGTTCCTAGCCAGGGACGTGTGACAGGGCTGAAAGGCTGTGCGAAGCCTTATTTGGTTTCTCACTGTAAAAGCCTTGCTTCTGAAAGAACAAAATGTTGGCTGTTTTGAAGGACAAAACTTCTCTGCTGAAACAGCATCTCATCAGCTGGCTGTGCTGCCTTTTCTTTTTTTAAATACTTTTAAAAAGTATTATTTCCTTTTAGTGTTACTACTAGCTTATTATATGTGGCAAGTACACTTCAAACTTAACAATCGCTTAACTACTTCAGCCAACCCTTTTACATCTGCGTTACTATTCATAAATTACTGTACGTACCAGTACTGCTTGGTACTCGCCATCTCATATTCTGTGCCAAATCTGATACACATGCACACGCATATATTCACATCTCAAAAGCAAGCCCTCTCCTCCCCAGGCAAACTTGTGGGATGTTAGGCTTCAACTCTTCCAATTCAAAATTCATCAAAATCTGGGTGCAAATTAATCATTAAGCAGTTATGACTTAAAATTCTGAAGCAACTTCTGTATGTATAGGAGAAGGGCTTTAAGCTGTGGCTCAGTCCACAGAGATTTTCAGAAAGAGAGGGAGGGCAGGAGCAGCCTTTTATCCATTGTGAATTAAATGCCTTTTGTCAAATTCCTTAGCCGGTGCCAGTGAGGAGACCCTGACGAACATTTAATTTGCTGGTACACCATCTAAGCCTCTTTTGGCTCCTAACCTTTTAAATATTAAAGGGACGCTGTAAAATCACAAACCTAAAATTAGAACTAACTCTGGTTTCAAGTACACACAGCTTACCCCCTCATTGGAGAGCTGTTACTATGTGTTACCAGCTAGCAAACAAATGCACAAAAAGCCAAGCAATATACTTAGATTTATGACTTGTTTGCCGGGTGTCCGTAGCATGAGATCTTTCCAGACAAGACTTGCTGAAAGATATTTGAAACCTAATAGAGACTGGCAACAGAGCACTGAGGGGAAAAGGAAAAGAGACATCTCCAGTAACAAACAGGATGACAGACAAGACAGCAGTAGATCTGAAATTACTGAGGCCCAACAAAAGAAAACATTAGAGAGGAAGGAAAAGGGTTGATCAAAACAGCACAGTTTAAACCAGGCTTTTATTACAACTCCCCTTTTACCTCCCAACAACAGGAAGCTTATTACTAAACTATACGAGATAAAGGCTTGATCACTTATCTGTCAGAAAAAATCACAACCCAAACCACATCTCATCCAGACATGGAATGCTGTCATGGGTTAAAGTTAACTTAAAGTTAACTCTGTTAATTTTTTTTTTCTTTTCTCTCCCTCTTCTTCATAAATAGCTAGCAAGAGGCTGTGTTTTGGATTTAGGCTCAGGAGAAGCTGGCAAGACCGATGTTTTGTTCTGCTGCCAAGGTCAGCAGACGAGCAAAGAGGCACAGCCGGTTGCTAGCATAGGACTTGCCCTTATTTTGAAATTGAAACTCAGAATAGCCAATGATATTCCATAACATGCACGTCATTCCCAGTATATAGGTAAGAACACCCGGAAGAGTGTTCTCTTTTGCCTCCGCTCCGCTTTTCAGGTGCTCTCTCCTGGCTCGGCATCGCTCTTCCAAGGCCTCTTCCCCCCCCTGCACACACACCCCGGTCAGCTCTCTCTCTCAGCCTGGGACGCCCGCATCGTTATCTCCGCTCGTTATCTCCGTTCCCTGAGTGCCTCCGGG
>NW_010140276.1:0-1197 GCF_000699245.1 Pterocles gutturalis | reverse complement strand
CCGGGGGCAGGGCGGTTTGGGGGGTGTTTAAATCCTCGGGGCCAAAAGGGTGTTTGGAGTCACCTTGGTTGGATGCCCCGAGGGTATCCAGGGTGCAGCCCGAATCTCTGGAGATGAGTTGTGTAACCGTCCTGGTTCTTGGAGGCGAGGATGTTATTCCTGGCGGCTCCCCCGTACCCATCTCCCCTGGCCCATTACCCTGCTCTGACTTCAGGGATGTTCCCATTAACAGCGGGATTTTGCTCGGTCTGACTTTAGCCCCAGCCTAAGCCCAACCCTCGGCTCCGGGGGACGATTTTCACGCTCCGTGTTTCCCTCTGCTGCAGATGCTCTTTGCCCAGGTGCAGGATGTGACCCTGCTTAGCACCAGGGTGATTTTTTTTTTGGGGGTGGGGGGTGGGGGGGAAGCCCCAAAAAGGTCAGGTTTTGCCCATAAATTCCATCCCTCTGTGCTCAAAGCCCTCCCAAAGCTGGGTTTGGAGGGGAGATGGGCGCAGGTTGAATTCAGGTGCCGGGAATATGGATTTAATGATTTTTTTGTTGGTAGATCTCCAGCCGCCTCACCGGGGGTGGGTAAATAAAAGCATCATGGTCTATAGGGGTGTGTAAAACGATAACCCACCCCTGAAGGGCCCGATGGAAGTTCTGTCCTGTTTCCATCGCAAATGGCCGGAGATGAGCAGAAGATGCTTCAAGCCGACGGGTCCCAGCTCTCCTCCGGGACGGGGCGGTTTAACGAGCTCATTAACGTCACGGGGGGAGAAATAGCTCCGAGGACAGAAAAAGATGCTGGAAGGAGGGAAATTGAGGTGAGTGGGTCCCTGGAGAACAAAGGAGTGTCACCGTGGAGGAATTCAGGCTGAAGCAGGCGGGTAGAAATGTGCCACCGCAAATGCAGAGGCCTGGGAGGAGGAGGAAGAGGAGGAGGAAGGTGGGAAGGTAACCTGGGTGAAGGCAGAGGTGGGACCCAGCCCCGTGTGATGCCACTAAACAGGGATAAAACCACCCTGGAGCACCCAAGATGAGGATGCCCATGAGTGTAGCAAGCTCCAGAAAGGAAAGAAAGAAAAAAAAGGGGGAAAGAAAAAAAAAAAATTCCCAGTGATTTCAGCGAATCGTGCCACCCTGCCGGGTCCCATCTGCCCAGGGCATTTATTTATTTATTCGCCGCCGGAGGCTATAAGCCCAGCAGCCAGG
>NW_010140275.1:2605-5192 GCF_000699245.1 Pterocles gutturalis | reverse complement strand
CTGGCTGGGACCCCTCCCTTGCATTGGGACCCCCTGTCTGCTGGGCTGCAGCTGGGCTTAGGCATGCCCGTCCCCCCAGGGAGGTGGCAGCTGGCTCTCAGCTCACGCTCTGCGGCCATTGCAGGTTGCGCCCAGCTGATTCGGAGCAGCGGGAGCGTGTCTGGAGCCTGCTGCGGGGCCTGCTGGAGACCTACAGCCGCCTGCGGGAGGAGGACCAGAGCTTTGCGGTGGAGGTATCGTGCCCTGGGGTGTCCCTCACCTGCATGGAGTCCTGGGATGGGCTCTGGGCCAGGGACTTCGGGGCAGCTGCCCAGAGCGGCAGTGCCTAGAGGTATAGGGCAGCTCAGGGGCTGTGTGGCTGGGTCTGGGTGGGCTCGGCAGCCATCTCTCCTGCCTGCACCCCAGGCTGTGGAGCGGCTGATCCATCCTCAACTGTGTGAGCAGTGTATCGAGTTCCTGGAGCGGCAGGTGGTGCAGTACATCAACGCCAGCCCTGAGCGCGGTGGGGAAGAGGTGGGCCATGCCTTCCTCCTGGTGCACACCAAGCTGCTGGCCTTCTACTCCAGGTACACCCAGCCCCACCACCCTCCCTGAGGCAGCCGCTCATCCTCTCAGCTGACCCCTCTCTGGCCCACAGCCGCAACGCCAGCTCCATCCGCCCCGCTGACCTGCTCATCCTCATCCTCCTGGTGCAGGACCTGTACCCCAGCCAGAGCGCCGAGGAGGAGCTCAGCCCCCAGGTGCTCCAGAGCAGGGTGTGGGGGGCAATGGGTCAGGGTGTCCCTGTGCAGTGCGGCCTTAGGAGCCAGAGCTTAATGTTTTTTTCCCTCCTTTTGGAAGCCCACAGCAGGGAAGGTGCTCCTCCAGGGACCCACGAGAAGCAGCAGCATCCCCTTGAGCGGTCCTGGCTCCCATGGAGCTGCAGAGAGGGACTCAGATGACCGGGTGAGTCTCTGCGGCTGGGAGCTGTGGGGTGGGTTGGTGGCTGCGCTGCCGGCATCGCTCCCCTTGCTGACCGAGCTGTTCTCGCCGGCAGGACACGAATGATCACTCTGTGCCTGAGGTTTACTACACCCCTGAGCCCTCACCGGGCAGGCACAGCACAGGTGAGCTCCTGGCCGGGCAGCAGCCCGGCCCCATGCCTGCCAGCCCCACAGAGGCTCTGGGGCTGCATGGGGAGCTGGCAGGGAGGGCAACGTGCCGTGCTTCCCGCAGGCAGTGAGAGCTGGTCGGAGAGCGCTGAGATGCTGAGTACCGGAGAGGCAGACACTGCTGACGTCCAGGTGAGCAAGGGGTCCTGCAGTCCCTCCCGTCCCCACACCTCCTCCACCTGTCCTGGTGCTCTTTGCAGTCTGTGGTCCTTGTGACTTGTCCCTTGCTTGCTGTGCTGCGGCTGTGGGTGCCCCAGGCTCCAGGGCTGGAGGTGTGCCCTGTGTCCCCCATGTTGTGCATAACTGTGACAGCTCTGACCACCCACTCTGAGGCATTGCTTACAGCTTCCCTGTCCAGAGCTGTCAGCACAGAAGGGCCGGGGCTGCCTCAGAGCAGTCTGGTGTCTCCCTCTGCTGCCTCTGGCCTTTCTTGGGCTGCTTCCCTGATGAATGCTGCAGAGCCTCACGCACTCCTTGCAAGCAGGTGCTAGCCCCAATGTAAGGCATTTGCAACCTGTGTCTTTGCAAGCAGCTTTACCTCTGTCTGCTGCTCTTTTGGGGTCCCTGGGCACTTCTCTCACTGCTGATCTTTTGCTGCAAGGCCCTTCCAGCTCCTTGGTTCAGTCGTGCGCGGTTACAGCTTTCAAGGCATTGCTGTGTCCCTCCGAGCATCCTGGGTTGGTGTAGGCTGCCTCATCCCTGCAGGGGGCTGAGCATCTCCCCTCTCTCCCCAGATGGCAGAGGACTTACTCCAGACCTTGGGGCCCCTGGTCCCTGAAGCTTCAAACCCCAGAAGGATCTTCCTGGACGCCAGCCTGCGGGAAGGTTACTGCCCCTTGCTGCCACACACTATGCACTGCCTCCCGCTGTGGCCAGGAATGTCCCTTGTCCTCCTGACCAAGGTGAGTTGCCTCTAAGGTAAGGGAAGTGATGCTGGGTTGGGTGCTGGCTGACCCACCTCTCCCCTCCCTGGCAGGGCCCTATGACCCAGGTGGCCGTCACCTTGTACCAGCTGCTGGATGGTTTCTTGGTGCTGGAGAGGAAGCTGGAAGAGGGGCCAGAGGTGGGAGCCCCACGCTCCTACCCATTCCTGGCCGAGCTACGGCAGCATATGGACAAGTTTGTGAAGAAGCTGAGCGGGCAGGACATCCAGGTGGGAGTGAGGATGCGAGGACCCAAGGACCCGGTCTTGTCCCGGCAGCCTGATGCTGAGCCCTGTCTCTCTCTAGTTGCAGAACGCTTGGGTTGACTTCAAGAACAAGATATTTTCCCGGAGCGAACCTGGAAGTTCCTTGGAGTGAGTACAGGGCGGCCAGGGAAAGTCTCAGGGGCAGGTGGGGACCTTTCCCAGCTCGGGGAGTAGCGTGGTTGTCCCTGTGGCACTGGGGACCTGGGGACCAAGTTCAGTGCCATCCCTGTCTCCCGGCTCAGGCTGC
>NW_010140275.1:478-2578 GCF_000699245.1 Pterocles gutturalis | reverse complement strand
GCTCTGTTTCCCCCCTCCTCTCCCGGCCCCCTGCCAGCCACAGCCTGTCCCAGGGGCTGCGGGACCGTGCCCAGATACTGATGAGGTGGGTGCATGGGGGTGGCCAACATCCCTGGGAGGCTGCCCTGCACCCAGCTGTGCTGGGGCTTGGGGTGTCCCAGCCTCTCACAGTGCCTCTTCTCGACAGGGAGAAGCTGCTGGACTGGCGGGACTTTCTGCTGGTGAAGAGCAGGCGCAATATCACCATGGTGTCATACCCGTCCCTGCGGCTGGGAGCCCAGCCCGGCGAGGAGGGTGAGCCCAGCCCGGCGAGGAGGGCTCTCCAAGGGGGTAGCAGAGGTGGGAGTGGGACCCTGTCCCCCCAGGACTGGGCTCAAAGGGAGGAGTGTGGTGGGAAGAGGCAGTTTTCTCAAGGCTCAGGGGCTGTCCTGGAGGGGCACCAAAGTTGTTGGACACCCTTAACCCACCCCACATACCTGGAGGACTTTCCTGGCCTGGTGCACTTCATCTATGCGGACCGCACGGCTGGGCAGATGATGGCACCGTCGCTCAGCATGACAGAGAAGTCCAGCTCCGAGCTGGGCAAGGGCCCCCTGGCCGCCTTCATCAAGAGGAAGGTACTGCTCATGGGGCCAGGGGTGGGATAGGGACCACAGGAGGGGGTGATGGTTGGAAAGTTTTCTGCTTGTCCCCCAGGTCTGGTCACTGATCACGTTGGCCCGGCGTTACCTACAGAAGGGCTACACAACACTCATGCTGCAGGATGGTGACTACTGCTGCTCCTACTTCCTCTGGTTTGAGAATGAGCTGGTACGTGGGGCCAGGAAGGGGCTGAGCCCCTCTCCCCTGGCACCTTCTGGGGAGAGGGAACAGGACTGCAGGCACAACTGGCTCCAGCTCCTCGGCGGCCCCTTCCCTGCTCCTACTCTCTGCTGTCATCTCTCCCCAGGGCTACAAGCTGGAAGTGATGGACGTGCCAGTTCTCTCCGATGACTCTGCTCCCATTGGGATGCTGGCAGGAGACTACTACAGGTGAGCAGTCCCTAGCCCTGCAGTTTGCAAGCAGGGCCCCGGGACTGTGCTGACACGGGGGTCCCCATGAGTGATGCTGTCCTCCCTGGGACATCACTGCAGGGTGGTACCATGCTGCAGTGTCACTGGGGTTACAACAGCCTGTCTTCCCAGCCTGGTGCCATGGTCCTGCCAATGGACAGGCACTGTGTCCTTGCCAGGGACTTGCTAGGGGGAGGGTAGTTGGAAAGGGGGTGCCAGGCTGCGATTCACTTGCCAAGCCCCCCATCTTCTCCTCCTCAGGAAACTGCTGCGTTACTACAGCAAGAACCAGCAGGCAGAGGTGGTGAAGTGCTACGAGCTGCTGACTGTGCACCTGGGCATCATCCCCTCCGAGCTCGTGGTCCAGCAGGCCTGTGACTTGGCCCGGCGCCTCTGGGAGCCCTCCCGCATCCCCCTGCTCTGAGCTCCCTCCAGCCACCTTAGGGCCAGGATTAAAGTGGGTGTGGGGGTGCTCCCAGCACCTGGGCTGCTTTCTTGGTGTCTGTGTGCCATCAGCTGTGCTCTGGAAGCAGCCACGGGCAGCTTCCCGTCCTCCAGCCCAGCTGGGGCTGATGCTGCCCGCATCCCTGCATCCCTGCTCCCCATTGCTGGCACCCGGCAGCCTCCAAAAAGAGACGGAGAGTGGGGCTGAGAGGTTGTTGGCAAATCACCATCTTGCTGAAAATTGTGTTTCCAAAGCAGGATTTATAGCATTGGTTTGGCATCACCACCAGGCTTTGGCTGGCAAAAAAGCATTGCAGCCAAACATACATGGAAGAATGGCCCAGGGTGCGTCCCCCTTCTTCCCCCTCACCCCCAAGTGTGGGGTGCAGGGTCCTTGGGGGATTTGGCGGGCTCTGGGGAGTTGCAGCCTGTCCTCTACCCACTTCCCTGTACCTGGGCTCCAAGACACCAGTCAGCCACAGGGCCAAGCTGGTCTGTGGACAAGGGGTAAAGCCAAGGCAGCTAATGTGTTTCCCAGGAGTGTTTGGGCTCAGGGCACATGCAAATCCCTGGGCACGGCTGGGGATGGGGCCAGCCCTGAGG
>NW_010140275.1:0-457 GCF_000699245.1 Pterocles gutturalis | reverse complement strand
GTCACTCAGTGCTGGGGCTGGGGATGGTGGGTCAGGGAGCGCTGGACCCAGTGGGTCCTTTGCCCCATCCTCTTGGGCAGGAATTTGCCCTGCCAAGCAAAGGGCTGGGTTCGGGGACAAGCTCACCTCCAAGCTGCCTCTTCTCCCGCTGCTCTCAGCGCTGTGCTTGGGGTTTGCCTGCTTGGGGTGGGGGCCAAGCTCCCCCTGTCCTGCGGTGCTTGTTGACCCATCACCCCAGCCATGTGCCCCTGCATCCTTCCTGGAGTGGAACAGGGGCTGGGGAGGCTCTCAGGCCCCTGCCTGCCCAGTGCCTTCCTGGGGTACAGGCAGGCGAGCACCTAGCACCCTAGTGAGAACCAGGCAGGATCCAACCCTGTTGCCTTCTCGGCACTGGGGCTGATCCCTGCCCGCCCCCCTCCCCCCACCCCACCAAGTCCCTGTCAAAGCTCTGCCAGGG
>NW_010140274.1:0-5055 GCF_000699245.1 Pterocles gutturalis | reverse complement strand
TCTCTATATCCTGGGTCACCAGGTCTCCTTTCTTCCAGAAGGGGCCCATATTTTCCCTAGTCCTCCTTTTTTCACTGACATACCTATACAACTTCTTCCTGTTACCCTTAACGTCCTTGGCCATATTTAATTCTATTAGGGCTTTAGCTTTCCTAACCTGATCTCTGGCTTCACGGACAGTGTCTCTGTATTGTCCCCAGGCTACCTGTCCTTGCTTCCACCCTCTGTATGCTTCCTTTTTTTTGATTTTGCTCAGGAGTTCCTTGTTCATCCATGCACCTGCCTTCCTCTTTGTTGGGATGCATCGCCCCTGAGCCTGGAGGAAGTGATCCTTGAATATTAGCCAGCTTTCTTAAAGAAGATGAGAGCTGTGAAGGATTTCTGTAATCTGCATCTGTGATATGCACTTATTCATGAATGGGGACTGGAGTGGGGGAGATGGTGAAACACCTTTCCATTATACTAAGTGATTGCAGTGTGAAATTAAATCATACAAGAGCTCAAAGGGCACAGAGTAGCCACACAGGTACATTTATAGATATAAAGAAAAAATGCTAATAAATAATTCCCCTGATTAAGGTTTCCTCTTAGGAACTTGTAGTAACCCAGCTCCCAATGTGAACCTTCTCTCCAGCACACACTGTACATAAAGGAGGAGTTTCCCCACATGACTTCATACTAATTACCTACAAATAGTCATACAAGAAAAACCTCAATCCACTCATGCTCTCTACAGCCGTGATTAGCATTTTCTTTTCAGAAGTTCTGAGTGACATCGCTTGCTCGGAATTCATTACTCAATCTCCCTGCATAATGTATGGAAACTCACTGCTAATATGTCAGATTACACAGTGCCTTTACATGGTGCCCAGCGCACCTTGCGGCCGCCTGCTGCTTCCCAGAAGATTGTCCATACACCACTGCAGGTGGTCCATGGACATTTATGGATAGATCACAACAACCTGGCGAAGCGTGTAGGACATTTAAAATGTGTGTGTGTTAGGCTAGAAGAAAAATGAGGGGATTCACAAAGCTTCAGGACACCTAGATAGGCGATTTGTCTGTGGGTGAGTGGGGAGATGCTTTGCATACTCATGAAGTACGGCAGTATTAAGATAGAGCAAAAATTATGGGAGCCCTTCTGTGCTCTAAACGACAGAAATTTCAGTTATAACAGAACTTGAAATTTAAAGGGATCTGTTCAGTTTACTTACCAGTGAAGTACCACCTCTGATCTGAGGAATAAGTAATAGTATCAGAAATACTTTTAGAATTGATTAGTCATGCTACTTCATCTTGTATGAGTAAGATGAGTCTGGAGCTTGGGATGCTCTTATTGAAAATGGCATTGCTGAGGAATTAGTCATCAGAGGAGACTCTTAGCAGCTCCCTCCCGGGGAGTAGAAGCCAGCACAGCATTGCCCCCACACACCCCGAGAGGCTGTCACAGCACCCACGTGCACGGAAACCTGCATCTGTTCTCTCATCACCACCAGCTCCTGTTGGGCCTCAACTTTGCTCTTGCTGTGTGACTCCATTGAGCAGGTCTTGTTTCAGTGATATAACAAATACGTAACTGATAAAACCAAAACCAGGGGAATACCAGCACTTCCCATAATCACTGCCAAGAACACTAGAAAATGCAGCCAGGTGAAAGACAGGGGAAGAACATCACACACGTGGCATTTAAGACTGACAGAGTGGTTAATACGATGTTCCAGGTTGAGGTGCATTTTAGAAGGTAATTTTACTTGCAACTCAAGTGGGAAATGGCAGCAGTGTTCACAGAAGCACAGGGCCATGTGGGACCCACGGTCCCATGCAGCATGTCATGGGCAGCAGCCCAGATTCCCAAGTATGTGCTCCATCCCTGCTATAGTACTTCTTTTGAATTATTTTCTCATGGCTCTTTGGTTCAGTTTGGTCCCTTTTCTGATCTTTTCCTCTCTCCAATATTTAGCAGCTTTCTACACAGTAATTTTCCTTATATTCTTATGTCTTCATGACCTTTCTTCTCTACTCTGTTTCTCAAGAGCTCCGCTTTAATCGGCTGCCTGGTAAAGCCTTGGGTTTTCCTTTTATTTGTCTTGTGTGTAAATCTAAATGATGACTCTTTGAGGTAACAGGTCATTCTGTACCTTGTACAGAATCAATTATCCTGTCTGTACTAAACTAATTCAAACAATAATCACAGCTTTGAGACATGTTTTTCAGTTGTACATCTTCACAACACGAGTTGAAAGCTAAAAATGGTCAGACAGCATCAGTTTGAACAAGAATCACCCAGGAATTAAAAGCTTCACAGATGTAACAAGACTAAAAAAATTCCACCAGTTTTTCTAATGAACAATTCTGCTGGAACCAACCTCACAATGCAGAATCTTTCCGATTCCTTTCTGTTTTTTTTTGCTGTTTCAGTACAGAAACGATTGCTTACCATCAGCATATAACAGCATTACCGCACTAGCTAGCATGGAGCATTATGACATACTTATATGACATAACTGCATGTGACAATCATCTGAATACACAATGTCCCACCAACTGAGCTAACAAGTTGTCAGATGCAAATTAATGTGTGTCACATTTACAATTGAACAACATAATTTTTGGATAATTAAAAGTTTGCTGAAATATTTAAAAGCTCAGGGTAAGAATTTTATGAGCATCATGAGGATTTGGGAGTCAAGGTTTCCTTTGATTCTGTCTCAGTGTCACTCCTGTGCATTTTGCTGTCAGTTTGGCAGTGGCAATACGAAAGTAATGCTTCTTCCCAAAAGGATCCTCGTTCATAATTTAGAAAGGAAAACTGCTAGCTAAACAGGATTTCTTGTGAAACAATGTATTCTACATAACTTTATGAACTGGGTATTTTCACCAGTCACTAACTAGGACAGCTAATCAGGTGAGTACAAGGGTAAATACAAAATTCACTGATTTTGCATGTCTCAGAAATGTACAAAATGCACATTCTGAGAAATACAGAGGCAACAAACAAAGAAAAAATGAGCATTGATTATGAATTTGAAACTTAAGAATAGTTGGTGAAAATGTGAATAAATTTAAATATGCATTAAAACCCTGATAAGACTTCAACTTCTGCATTTAATTAAGTAAGGGTGGGATATTTAAATAGATTTTGCAAAGCAAATTAAGAAAAAAAGCCCAACATAATGAAACAACTATGGACAAACAGGAAAGCCTAGATTGTAAGATTAAATTAAAAACTAATTGGTCAAAACTCTGACCTAGGGGAAAACCAGAACTGGTCATTCCAAAACTCTTAGAACGTCTAATAAAGCCAAAAAAGTGTAGAGAAACCAGTGTCTTTAAAAGCGGTAGCTAGGAGTGTTTCTAGAGAAACTGACTTCATTGTGGGTGTCTGGATCGATCGAAAAATACGGCGAGTTCAGTAATTGGAAAGATACTGGACAAACCAAGCAGATATATTCAATAAACAGGGGTAAAGAGCTTAATCTCATCTAGTCCACACACTC
Organism: Pterocles gutturalis; assembly: GCF_000699245.1. Classification (NCBI taxonomy): domain Eukaryota; kingdom Metazoa; phylum Chordata; class Aves; order Pterocliformes; family Pteroclidae; genus Pterocles; species Pterocles gutturalis. Next base: position 1,558 of record NW_010140274.1, on the reverse strand, counting down.
AGAGAAGGTTTTAACAGAAGGATAGACTTAAATAGCAGAAAAACAGTTATTGTGATTTAGGCAACGAGTGCAGATGAACTATGTAGCAAACAAACTAGGAAGGTCATCTGTACCAAGCTGCATGCTAACGCCTGTAGGAATCATCATTTAATTGCTCTCTGCTTGCTTTATAAATAGTTGCATAATTAATTAGGTTCCTTGTGGACTATTTTTACTGGAAAATTCTGTAGATTGATGGGAGGCAAGACACCTCAGCAGAAGATTTTGGAGGTCTATCCGATACAAGAAAAATCCTGAGTTCCTTTTAGAGAGAACAAATGTGAACAGTGCACTGACACAATGACAGACATTAGGAGGAACATCCTACAGGGTAGGATTTCAGTGACACAGAAAATGGAAACCTGTAATAACGAGACATGCTGGTAATAATGCAAAATGTGAAAAGGAAAGGTGATCGTTCATGACTGGAAGTTTAGAGTTACAGGAACATTTGTACAGACTTGGAATTCAAGCAGGTAAGAGGGAAGTAGGTTCTGGTTAAATATACATACAAATAACAGCTTAGGTACACACATATAAAAATACGTTAATTAGTTTTAAAGGGAAACAGAAGGATAACACAAGAGCACCATATATAGCATGGCAGGTGAGAGCTGTACAACCGTTTCATATGCTGTCCAGCTTGCTTCTTTAAAGGAAAGCAAACAGCGCTGTTTACACACAGGAGTCCCATCCCCACTGGCCAAGCAGCACACAACAGGTGGGTCCTTCTTCCAGGTTTCTAACTGTTTTCAGTCTTGCTCCTGTAAAAGGCATGATGAAGTGCATGGCAACAGAACACAAAGTGCACAACCAAAATAATGGCATTCACAGATCCATACTGGTTAGGAAGAGCAGAGAAAAAAAATGTAGGGAAGTAAGAGTATTCTGAGGTTGTTCAACAATTGATAATGACACTGATAAGCAGAGAAGTCACAGACATTCATGTCGGTGGCTGCCTGGAAGCATGCAGAGGCGCACGGTGCACAGCACACTCTACCAGAGCATGGGACGGGAAACACCGGCATGGACTGGATACACACATCATACCTATCCCAGGGTCCTCAGGGTGCTGTTTGTGAGAAACTCTGCTTTCAGAATTCTCATAGCCTCCTCAAAGCAAGCTCGAAAAACACAGAGCACTTAAGGACATCTCGAACTCTTCATACAGACATACTTTTCTCCATCTGTACAGTGCCAAAGCAGGTTTGCACAATGTCTCACTGACACTTCTTGGGAGCTTCCAGGAAAACAGAATACTAAAACCAAAAACATTAATTAAATTCTTGTTGGAATGGATAAATATTTTTTTCTATTTCACTACTGAGTGCACTGTAACTCAGTTTTATTATGTTACCCTAAGAGCCCATTGTAATGGGTAGTGCCACAAAGGCGGCAGAAGCTGAGAGTCAGAAATAAACAATTTTTCCCAATTTTGAGAAATTGTCTAGATTTTTATATGCATTTATCTTTTACTAATTTAGATATATATATTTTTAAATATTTATCTAATTATATT
>NW_010140273.1:8813-28769 GCF_000699245.1 Pterocles gutturalis | reverse complement strand
AGCGGGAGGGAGGAGGGGGTTCCTGCTGTTGCCCAGGCTTCCCGAGAATTAAGTAGGAACAGCCGTGCTGTGTAATTTTAAATTGTTAATTAGCACAGGGTTAATTAGGCAGCCCTTTCACAAGAGGCTGTTTGGCAGTAAACCAAGACTGGAAGCAATGAGGAAGGAGGAAAACAAAAAGAGAAAGAGACAGTGAGAAACTGTTCCCTCGGCTAATGACCCACATGGCACCATGGAAAAAAGGGTGCTGAGGACAGGGAAAAGAGACAAGCAGATGCATGACATCCATGGCCATTGCCCTGGACAACACCCGGCAAGCCCCCCTCCCCCTGCCCGCTCCCACAGCCACTCTGCAGAGCATTGGGCAGGGGCTGCGCTGCCCCCGCGTCCCGGCGAGCAGCGAGGCTCCAGCTCCAGCCAGCTCCTAAGCCCTTCGCCATGGCTCCACAAACGACATGGCTCATGCAAACGCTCCGTCAGCAACCGAACTGGAGTGGTTCCTGTTGGAGAAAACTGCACAATGGCCTCCAGCCCCTGTGAACACCCCGACCTGCTGCACCAGCACCACCAACACGGGCCCCGAGACTGCCCCAGGCCGGCTCCAGAGCAGCGCTGGTGGTTCGGAGGGGACGCGGGAAGGGACCGAGGCAAGAGGACAAAGCCAGCATAAGGACTAACAGCGGGCTTCGATGCTCTGGGCACCCCTCCTCACATGCCCAGCTTGGCCTTTTGCAGTGTCCCCAGAAGGATGGAGCTGGGCAAGAGCTAACATGCAGGTCAGCCAAGAAGCTCCTGTCCCAGAGGTGGCACGTGATGGCATTTGTTCCAGCCTAAACCCTGGGGATGGACGTACCAAAGGTGACCGAGCAGCCAAGGAAACGTCATCATCCCTAGGACTGGGTATGTTCAAAGCTCCCAAGAGCAGGAAGTCCGGGAGAGGGGACACAAGGCAATTACTGTGCCCGTCTGGAGCGGTGACACAACGAACCCAGCGCATCAAAGCTCTCCGTGCCGCTTCCCCGCACCTGGCGTGCTGCAGAGCACTCTCACAACACTTAGGAAATTGCATATGGAAAGACACGATAAAAATCATTACCTACGATCAAGAATTCAAAAATTAAGGAAGAACAGAATGTATGCTGCCAAAGCAACTTTAATTTTGCTCCTTTATGCATATGCATTACGATTCCGTCTTTAATTACATGTTCACACACTGCCTCACTTAGTAAGCAGGACAGTCACGTAAGAGAGTAAAATAAGGTTGCATGAGCATGTTGTCATTTTATGAGATTTATACAGCAGCTGTTATCACACAAATATGTGGAAAGTCACTTCCTAGAATAGAAAGATCTTTTTAAATTTCCTAAGCTACAAGGGCTGCATATTCAGGCTTGGTAGCAATGCAGAGATAGTTTCAATTCCCAGTTTCATAAAATGCTTTTATCTTCTAACTTAAAGAGAAGATACAGATTCCAGCTCTCTCCCATTCATTAAAGTGCCAGAAAGTACCAAGAATACCTGCCAGCCTAGGGGAAGTGTTGAGGATTCTGCAACAGGACTTGAAATATTATGATAAAAGGGTACTTATGAGCCAAAATTTAAGCATAATAGTGAATGTGGATGTACGGCTTGAAGAATTTCTTGTTGGGAGTTTCCATCAACATTTGACAACGTCAGTGCCTTGGGATTCCTCTTATGCAATTCCTAACAAAAAAACCCCTGAAAATACTGTTATTTATTTGTCAAGTTCAACATGTTAAAGAAGAAATTGTAATTTTCCTCTTTCACATAGCAAGTCACCTCTTGCACCATTCCAAACATGACCAAGATGTGTTTTGGCACCACCTCACCACAGTGGAGTTGCCTCATCAACAAACGTGGTGTGTAGGCTTTACCAACCAAAAGCCCAAGCTCAGTTTTGACTTCTAGAGTTTCTCTGTAGACACTCCTCAGTGTCAGACTGTTGTTTCCAGCTGGACACATGGCCACGTCCAACGCCAGGAGTCAAATTAGCAAGCCAGACCTGCCTGCTGGTGGAAGGATCCAACCACCGCTGACCCCTGGGTTCCAGCACCTGTTGACAAGAGCCTCAGGGCTGCAAGTCCTTGAAAACTGGTTTCTTACCTTGGCAAAGCCAATAATTCATAGAATCATTTAGGTGGGAAAGGACCCTTAAGATCACTGAGTCCAATGTTAACCTAACACTGCCCGGTCCAACACTAAACCATGTCCCTCGGTGCCACGTCTACACGTCTTTTAAACGCCTCCAGGGACGGTGACTCAACCCCTTCCCTGGGCAGCCTGTTCCAGGTCCGGACAGCCCTTTCGGTGAATTCCCATGCCTCTGTGGAAGCCCCTGCGAACACCACCTGTTTGCTCTTCTGTCAGATTCCAGCCCAAGGGTCTTGAAGGGCACGAGGTCCCAGAAGAGGATGAGGTAGCACACAGATCTTTCCTTTCAGTAGACCACTATCAGGCACCTCAAAAGGACAGGACGGTCTTCTCCCAGCAGGAAGACAACCACATGGAGGGCTTGCCTTTGGCAGCCGACGGCGCTCCGGGACTGGCATGCTGACAACACAAACAAGGGCTCTACTGCGCACGCTCGTTAACGGGACAGAAAACGCAAGTGCTCTCCTACACACCGGCTCACATGCACAGGCACAGCCAGCTCCTCAGATCTTCACAGGATCATTAGCATAAACAGCTTTTCAAGCAGCAGGAAGCAAAGGAAACGCTGAACAAAACAGGACTGAAAGCTGTAGGGCTCAAGCACTTGGCATGAAACGAAGAGAAAGGGTCTCCTTGAAAAGGTGAACCTTCTACATTTCCCACATTTTTTCCTCTGTCCTTTGCACCAGCTAAAATTGAGCCAATGAGAGTAATACAAGATGCAGGCAGCTTTTCAGAAAACATCTTGCTATGAACTATTATTCCAAGTTTGCTGATCCCTTTGAGCCAGCTACTGTACTACACATGAAAATATTTATATAATCATCAACCCACTGCCATTGAGAACAGAGTAATCCAGAGGAGTGCCAGAGGGTTTTAAGTGAGCAGCTGGGGAAAAGAGCATTTATTCCTCCAGAGACTCTTTGCACTGGAAGTATTTCATAGCACAGGTAAACCAGCTTAAGTCGCATTTCTCTACAAACAAAGGGAAGCACTTGCGTGGTTCCTAAGTGGCATTTACACGCTCCCAGGCCACAGAGCTTGTTTTCAGGTCCTGCGGGAATCTCTCCTCTTGTGTAGGACACCAGAGGAGTTTCAGATTGTGTTTCCACGTTGGTTTGTTTCAAAACATTGCACATTCCACAATTCTGCAGTTGCGCAATCCACCCCTTTGCTCTGGAAACCCAACTTTTCCTGTCTAATGCCGTTTCCAGCCCATGTTGCTGCATATATATTTCCATCTGCTTCACATTTTCAGTGGGCTGCTGCTGACCTAACTCCAAAACTCACCAGAGAGCTGCCGAGGACAAACTGCCTCGCTGCATCGCACGGACTCCGCGATCCCCATGTCCCCCCACACTTTAATGCCTCGGGAAAAGGGCCGTGCTGTCCCTCCCTTTGGCCACCATCTAAAGCTCGCCCTTTCTCCCTCCTTCCTTTCTACCCCAGCAGCCTCTCCAGCAGCTTGTACAGGTTATGAGCCGCCACAGCTCCGTCGGAGCCACCTGGTCCCCCTACCACAAAGGGCAGCCACATCTGTAAGACCCTGCACGAGGCAACCCCTTCCCCCATCCAGCCCTTGCTGGGTTGTTAAGGGAGCAGCCCTGAACGGTTCCGAGTTCCAAACCCCATACAGACACACACGAACAAACCAAAGACAGCACTGCAATCGCCAGAGCGCTGTTCCAGAATCCACAAAGAAAGTGCAGCATTTATAGCAAGACTACGGGACGCAAACCACAGCAGTGACTCCGGAAAGCGAGGGATTCCAGCTGGCTCCTGCGGCTCTGCTCTGACGACGGTTCATCCCCCCCATCTTCCAGCTACTCGATGAGCTGAGCGGCCCCACCCAGGCACAAACACTTGAGGCATTCGCACTGCTGCTCCAAGAGCCAACTCTGAACAAAACCACCGCCGCTGAGCTGCAACCAGCCCTGCAACACGGCTTCGGGAGCAGCCGCAGCCAACCTCAGATGGCCCAGCCTGAAAAGCTGAGGCTCCGCGGCTAGACTGCGCTCGCTGGGTGATGTTCTCACATCCAGGCTCACATGCTTAGGGAAGAGGTCCTGCCAACGCTTTTCCTTTCTACTGATTTACCCAAACAACATGTGCATTCCAGACTAGTGTCAAGGGCCAGGCAGAGGGTAAGAGTCAGATTCATAAGTCATGCAGATCTCCTCTGCCTGGGCTCCGATCCAGTCCTTGTTAGGAAACAGACACGCTGCTGGTCTGGGCTCAGTCGCTCTTTCCCACCCTTTGGAAAAGCCGATGTTTCGCACAAGGAGGGCAGGCTCAGTGGCATTAGATCATTCAGAAACCACTCTGCTCGACACTTGGACAAACACCGCGGCTGTCTGATAACGTTAGCTCTGAATTACAACCGGTGTTGCAAAGCCCCGTTGAAAAGGTCACCAGGATGGGTGCGTAGATCGGCCATTAGTGTTTTGGTACGGAATAAAGTTTACCAGAAGGTAACCTAAAAAACCCAGAACCCTGAAACGGGTCAAGAAACCTGCCAGTATGACTGGGAAACCTTCCCATTTGGGGTGCCTGTTAGGGAAACTTTTAGCAGATCCAGGAGGTCCCATGTTCCCGTAAACAGAGCATCTGCACACCCATCCGCTACCAAAACCGTGTCCTGCTCTAGTCTGAGTATTTCCTTTACCTGGACAAAATCAACCCCTCTGATTGCAGCAGCCAACAGGAGTCAATACCTACACGCCGCTCGATGGCTCGAAGTCTCAAGTTCACGCTCTCCGAGCCCACAGCAAGCAGCCACTCTATCAGCTGCGACATCCCTGATACACCGCAGAACAAACACATCTCCTGTGAACGTTTAACCATCTCCCAAGGCAGAGCTGACACAGATTCAGACAAATACAGGTTTCAAAGCACATGCCCGGTGGGTCCGTTCAGACTCACGAACTCAGCAAGGACGGCGCCGCGCACACCTGGGAAGGACGCAGGCACCTTCGGAGACGGGGAAGGAAGCTGCTGCACACATTTCTCCAGACCTCCAGGACTGAAAGCGTTACTCCGCTGCTTGGCCTCTTGCTAATTGTGGGTTTTATTTTTATTTCCTATTACCCTCTTGCACGCCTGATGAGATTATCTTACCGGAACTGACACAGCTGGAGGCTGTAGCCATACATGGAGCCTCTCAGGAGGCAATGCAATTTTATTTTCATTGATCAGAAATCAGCAGGGCAGTAAATGATGGGAAATTCCATTAGGAGAAATACTGGGCCATGAGACCCAACTACCTAGGTACACCCAAATCCCAGAAAGTCCCGTCTCTCCTTAAGTCCTATCTGGATGCTGACAGAGAGTCATCTTTCTTCCTCCCAACATGGAGTAAGCTACTAACCTGATATTCTTAATCGCTGTCTGCTCTGCCGGAAGCGGAGGCAATGCTGTCAAAACACCCCCAAGGGTTCACTTAGCTGAGACAAAGTCTTTGGTGCCGGCAGCAGCGTTCGCCCCCCCAGCTCAGCCTGGCAGGCTGCTGTGGGCTCAGCGGAGCGTCACAGCATGTCCCCAATCCCACGGCCAGAGCCTTTGCTCTCATGGGCCTGGCAGGTGAGAGATGTGCCGGCACGCTGGTGCATCAGCCAGCTCTCGAGCAGCCCCAGCGGAGCCAGAAGCAGCCGAGGGGATGCCCAGCGCACGCTCCCATTCCAGTCCTGTCCCAAGCCCCGGTGAGGCATCACAGCTCTGCTGCAGGGGGAGCAGCCTCCCTCCTCCAGGGACAGGGGTCTAGGGGCACACGTGGCTTGGGGGAAACCCCTCCTGACAAAGCACCACACCACACTGGCACGACCCAAACTCATCTGAGCCCAAACGGAGACTCACATTTCAATCCTTCCTTTTTAAAATACCACATACCCAGAACACGTGCCCAGCTCCAAGTTCTGGATTAAGATCCTACCACCACGCCTCTCTGATTAAAAGCTGGGTTTGACCTGTCCTGCTGTTCATTTCTGCACACGCCTGGGTTGAAAGCCGAGTCCTTTGCCTCCTGCAGCAGGACGGAGGAGCCCCACCAGCAGAGCACGGGTTAACAGAAGCTGACCGCAACACAGTCGTTAAGGTAATCAATACCAGTGAGATACTAAAGCAGCATAAGCCACATTATTGATTGCCAAGCAGATGATAAAACTGTTTATTATGATAATTGCAGGGTGCCTGCAAGATGCTCCTAATGTTGTCTAGAGCTTTTTACAAAAATAAGAATTGCCAGGGCATGATCTTCTGCCTGAAGCCCCTCTGAGCCTTGTCGAGAGTCCTCCACACCCTGCTGTGCCCGAGCAGTAACCCCCACCACCTTCACCCCCATGCTTGCTGCTGGGATGGAGAAGGTCGGCACCAGACACCGTTCAGCGCCTATCTCTCACGCATACACCCCACGCGGTGGTCTCGCTCTTACACACCCCTGTGCTCAGCTTCCACTGGAGCATCCCCTTCCAGGGAAGCAAGAGCCCAGATACCAAAACCTGTAAGTTCAGTTCTGGATCCTCCTGCTCAGCTGAAAACCAAAACTCCTCAACTCCCCACTCCAAAACATTTTCTTCAGTATTTCAAATATTTTTTTTTCCTACTCTGCACTTTCTACATTTTTCTACATCCCTTTCAGAAGCTTTAACGGATTTTTTCCCTTCAGGGCCTGAATTACCGTGCAGTGGATTATTCTTTCTCAGAGACTGAACTCCAGCTAGACCCGGTCTGGGAGATGCACCTCTGCGTACCACCAGCTATACCAGTGCACCCAGGCCATACCTCCAAACAGGTGACACAAGGCGGCTTGTCACCCTGCCAGGAGAGCAACTCATCTACCAGCACACAGCAAGAGAGCATGTGAAGTCTCTTCAAATACCAAAAAGTTTCTCTTGAATTAAACAGAGTGAGAGGCATCAGCTGGCCTTCAGAAGACAAGCAAAACACAAACTGCCAGATCACACCCACTCCAGCAAAAGCAGCAACTGCTTCCATCAGCGGGAGCAGGGATGGAAGCTGCAACAGAACTGGGCTCCACATTGCCACCACTGCCAATGACAGCTGAAAACGAGTTTAACAAGGGCTGAAGCTCCAGGGTTCTGTCAGCAGCTCTATGAGCACTAATTACAGAGTATGGGCCCCATTATCTCCCAGTATAGACAAGGCTCTGACAGCTTCATCTCCGTATTAACCCAAAGGACCATATGCTATGGGCTGCAGGCAGCGCTCGGTGCAAACTCCCCCGTTTTGGCTGGCTGCTTTCCCGCAGCCGGGGTCACTTTCTCTAAGCAATCACAGTTGACATTTGCAAAATAAACGCTGCACCAGTCAAAGCAATCTTACCATGGGCTGGGCTCAACCTGGATGAGACCACTGAGGGTGCTTCTGGCTAGTGCCCTTTCCTCCTCCTCCTCTCCATGCCTTCTCTCTTCTGCATCCAAATGACCTCCCTACTCCCTGGTGACCCCCCACCCGGTCCCCCCAGTCCCTGGAGCCCTCCTCCCCCCCTTTAAATGGCTGCCACATCCTCCGCAGGCATGGTCAGCAAAGGATTCTCAAGCCAAGTTCTTCTTCAGGGTGACAGACAAAACCTTACACACCCTCACAACCCTCCCACCCTGCCACCGCTGAACCAGCCCCTCTTTTCCAGCCTGCTCCTTCCCGTGCACGCCTGTCTCCAGGAGACTGGCGAGGACGGCGTTCTACCTCTGCAGCTCGCCCGCAGAGCAGTTAAAAGGCTAATGATGGAACTGACAACGTGATCGAAACCGGCACCGGGACCAGTGGACACATCACACCACACAGCCGCTGCCTTGGAGGCTCAAGGTTTGGACGGGAGCTTCTCGAACTTGCCCGCTCTCACCCCAGAACACCAGTGGTGATGGCTGCAGAGCCCCACGCAACTATCACAGAGGCCTCGGGAGGGCTGGGGCTGCTCTTTGAGACTCTTAGGAGTAATTCTGAATATAACCAAGATGCAAACAATCCTTTCTTATTAAAAATCTAGCCAAGGAAAGGAGAACCCCCTCCCTCCCTATCACCCTTAGAAGGGCCAGCCTCCGCCTCCCCGCTCCTGCCAGGGCCAGGAGCAGAAGAGCCAACTGCGGCCAGCGCCAAACCCCGGCACGCCGGGTTCTCCAGGACAAGGGACCCTTTGTTGTGCCGAGAAAATCCGCGATCATTTACAGCCAACCCCAGCCCCACGTCTGCCAGCCTTCCACCCAGAGCACGGACAGACACAGCTCAGCTCCACTCCTGGCTGCTTGCTTCGCACCCACTCCCCAGGCACGCAGCGAGCACGGTGCCAGCGCTGCACAACAGCCACGCTCCGCGGAGCCTGACCCCGCTGGGTCCTCGCTGGGGGACCAGCCCAGCATCTCTGACCACACTCACCAGGACACAGGGTAGAGGCACTTTCCCAAAGTATTACTGGGATTTATTTTTTTCCCCTCTTGTTCTAGAACAGTATTCCAGAAAACAGGGTCTTGAACAATTTTGTTCTCCTCCTCCACACAACGGGAGAAAATAGGGGACATTTCGACAACAGACAGAGCACTTGAACGGCTTCCGAAGTCAGAGAGGGACACGTAGCAAACATGAGGCAGTAAATAACGGTCCTGAAGATGAGGACTAACCAGCCAGCCCTTCCTCCAGACACCCACATGTTCCCACAGAGGCTGGAAAGGTCACCACTCACAGTCAGCAAGACCAGGCAATGGGAGAGACAGATCAATCCTTTAAACACAAAACAAAAACCCCTAACGCAGCAGCCAAAAAGGGTCGATGAAATTTCAAGTGGCCTTTTCTGTCTTCTGTGTTGTTAATACCTCTGTGCTCAGGAAGCTGCCGCAGAAAGCCTCTTAAGCCAGAGACTAACCTTAGGTGAGTAACTCCAGGCTCCCCGTGCAAACCGCTTTAGCACCAGGCACAGTAATTAGTGCCGTCACAGTAACGGCAGTTGCTAACCATGGTGCACCCAGATGACAAAGCCTCCCCAGAAAGATTGCTGGCGATTGTAACCTACATGCACGAGGCTCTGCTCATATATAAAAAAAAAAGAAACAACAACAAAAAAACCCAACTCAAAACAACTTAAGTATCAGCACCTTCCCAGTTCCTAATAAACTACAGCTCAGAAAAAGGATAAAACAGCTCCAAGAGATGGGATTTCTTTTTCCCAGCAATTTTCCCCCCACCTCACAAAACCCGTTGCTCGCAGGATGACTGCAGCAGTGAGAGAGCCAAGCTACTGGAAGCCACTGGGACACGTGGGACCGTGAAGTACTCAACTGACCCTGCAGTGGATCAAGGGATGTTTGCAGCTCATTGCTTTCAGCATTTACCATTCATTCTGTAGCAGCGTCTGAAGGCTCCAGCGATGCCGGACCACCCCGCAGCCGGCAGCAGCCTGCCCATGACCCCACATCCCAGGCTTGCAGTGGTCCCGGGCTCAGTGCACCGATGCAGCTCCACCCTCATGCACCCACCCCTCCACGCTCCGCACTGAAAGGCAGCGCAGGTATCGGAGGTGGCGGCTCCGTCCAACCAGCGCAGGCTCTGCACCGCACCTCCGCCGTCCTGCCAAGAGCCATCCCCGTCTGTTAAAGCAGAATGAGCCCCCCAGGACCCCTTCCCCGCCCTCCTGGAACACAGCACTGGGGACACCAGGCTCCCCTCCTGCAGAGAAGCCAGGGACAGCAGATCGGTGCCCCAATACCACTTACTTTTCTTGAGAACATCTGTTTTCATTATCAGTATTACTTTTAATTAGCACTTTACATCAGCCTTAAGCCCTCCCAGCTGGAGGAAAGTTCTGCTCCTAAATGAACAATTAGAAGGTGCACTAATGGAATTTTTTTCTCATCTTCAGAAATGCCTTTCTCAGCAGAGCTAAAAGGCAAGCCACCTGGTTAAACAGAACTCCCTTGAAGGGGTATCTCCAGGCTCTGCTCAAAGCCTGCAGGTCACCCCGGGATTCCCGCTGCGCGAGCGGGTGACCAGAGTCAGGAACTTGAAATACTGAACTTCAGTGTTCCTAATGAAGGGGTCTTAATGCCGCTGCCCTGCATCACTCCCTGAACAGCCTCCTCTTCCTCACCTGGTCACAATAATTGCCCTGAGAATAATCAAAGATTTTACTGCCCATCTTACTTGTAGAAGGCCCCTGACATAATTTAATTTGCTCGGGAGTTCAGGCCAAGTACAAGCTCAGAGCCCTATTAAATGCCTAAGAAACAGGTCCATGAGAAGCATAATTACTAGAAACATGGTCTCCAGATCAAGCGCTTCTCTGAAAAACCAGCCACAAGGACCATCCACAAAAAAGCCCCAAGAGGCGGCCTCAGCCCTTTCCAAGAAAGCAAACGGACCAAGAGGTGAAATGCTGGAAGGACCCACGGGCTGCCACCACCGCCCCAGCACCGGCGGACTCAAGGCTTTCATCAGAAACAAGCCACGAGGCTCCAAAACCTTTCAGCCAGCACTGACCAGAACCAGAGCTATTGCCCGGCTCTCTGGTTCCACCAGGGCTGAGATTCCACCCCCTGCTGCTCCCACAGCCCCCAGCCTCGGACAGCCCCTGGGGACCCGCACCCCAGCACCCCGCTCCCGCCCCAGGAGGGCGGAGCTTATGACCAAGATGCTTCCCTTCATCTTTCCCAAATACAGCCCCTTCCTTGGGTTACAGGACCAAAATTTTACAGGAGTTCACATACGTGATGAAGTCCCAAAGCTAATGTGCACAGAAGGAACAGGTGAAGAACTAACGAAGTGATCGCGCCCGGCTCAGCCCATCCCCTCGCTCTGTGCTCAGGCATTCACTCGGCTCTCCAACTCTGTCTCTGGAGAAGGGGAAGCGAGCGCTTCCAGTGCCCAACGAGCCCAGATACCGATCAGACCACAAGGCAACAAGGGGGAAAAAAGGAAACACAAAACAATTAATTCTTGGCTCCTTGTTTTAGCTCTAGGCAAGGGAAGGTGCACGGCAGAGCGAGAGGAGACTGGAACAGACGGAGGTTGGGACGTGCTCCAAGAGCCCCAGGGGCGACGGCGCTGGCTCCCAACCCCACACACGGGGCTGCTCTCCAGCAGGTGAGGGCTCCAGCAGAGCCGACGCAGTAACCTTCTCAGGCAGGATTTCTTTGGACTTTTCTGTGCCCAGGCCAAGTGGCGAGAAGCCCCCCAGAGAGAGCAGGGCTGAGCTATCAAACAAATCCATCTCCTGCAAGCAGGGCTGAACACAGCCCGCTCCACACCTCCCCTGCGAAAGGACAGCGCTTCCCTGCGAGAGAACTCTCCGAGCAGCCTCGCAGCTGCGGGGGCTTCTTCTGTTCCTGGGGGTCTTGCAACCCATCCAGCTGAGCGTCTTCCCCTCGGATCAGATGACGTGGTCTGCGCACACCCAGACCTGCCCACCCCACGTGCTGCCGGGGCCAGAACTGCCCCACGTGCCCCCAGGGCCAGAACTGCCCCGGCAGGCAGCATTGGTGTTCGCCCAAGGCAACGCAAACAGCCAGGCTCACCTTTCCAACTAAATCCCGGAGGTAAATATGCAGGTTAATTGTCCAATACAGAATGTCTCGGTGATCTCACAGAGTTCTGGCACTGAAAACACTTAAATCACTGCTTTTACAGCAACAAAAAAACATCTGTCAGATAAGCATTTTAAGGATGAGCCACTTAGCAGCTTTCTAAAAGGTGTCCGGGGAACACGTGCACCCCCAGCAGCCAGACCCAGCTGGGACAGTAGGAAGAGAAGAAAACAAAAAGAAGGAAAAGAAGTAGAGATGTGCACTGAGCTTGGATCTGCAGAAAGTGAACTTCAGAGTCCCACAGGAAAGCTCCCCTGTACGTGTGGTGGAAGGGCAGGTGGGTGACCTGTGCTCCCTGTTACACCAGCCCCCGTGATGGAAACCGACTCCAGGGATCTCTGATGGACCCAAACCAGGGCACTCGGACCACAGCCCAACCTCTCCCACCACGGCAGGCAGCTGCAGGAACACACCTGTGCCACGCAGCGTGCAAAAACCTTTTTGGTTGAGGAGAACGTCAACTGAATAACTAAAATAGCAATAAAGTGTCAAAATACAAATAATTTCTTGCTCTTCAAAAATTTTCTTGAAGCAGCAGCAGCAAAACCACAAGTAGGTAAGACTGTCAGGTGGAAAAGAAAGACAGGAAGGAGCGCCAAGGGAATAACGTGAGAAATCCCCCGCTTCTGCATCATAAGCAATCTGAACAGGAGGCTTGAAATCCAGTCTCCACTTCTAAAGGTAGCTTACTCCTTTCTCTTTGTCAAGGTTCAAAATAGAAAAGACACGTGAAACTCTTCCCTGAACAGTACTCAAGCTGCCCCTGTGCCCCAGGGAGAACACCACACCCCTGCGTGCATACAGTGACCACGGCCAACGCTTCTGAAGGTGGCAGAAGACAGACAGGTCACCTCTGCCAAACGGAAGAAAATAAAAACTTCTCAGTCGTAAAATAGTCTGGAACAACGGGCAGCTTTTTCAAGACTTGTAACTTCATCATCCCAAGCCAATGAAGATGCATTTCCTCTCCAGCAGTTTCCTTGTGAAAACCAAGGGCACGCTGGTCCAACTTTAACCACGTCCTGCCCGTGCTGGGAGCAGTCAGTGTTTTACCAGACTTCAACCCTGAAATTCACGGATCATCCATGGATATTCTGACACCCCTGCTCCACACCCAACGTATGCATCACCAGCAATTACACAAACCCCCTGAAATTATCCTTGAGCCTTCTAAACCTGCCCCAGGCAGAAATGCCCCGGAACCACCTCCGAACGCACTCATGCCAGAGAAGCCCTGGGCCAGCGCTGGCCTCCCACGGCCGCCCCTCCGGACCACAGAAAAGCTTTCGTCTGTCTTCTCTTTTCCTTCTTTTCCTGTTCTCTCCCCCAAGCAGAGCAGAACTGTCACAGCACTGGATTCAGAGCTGAAGCGTTCCTCCTAACACAACCACCGCGAGGACAACACTTCAGTGAGACCTTTCAGAGATCGGTGGAAGGACATTTCGCAATATTCCTTGTTCCTGCAGCGCGTGGGTCCAAATCCCTGATGTAGGGAGGCTGCCAAGAAACCTCACCCGGGAAGCTTTGCCTCATCCCCCAGGCCATCTCCTTCGGAACATCTCCTTCTGTGGCTCCTTCCCTTCTGCTGCTCTGCCCTCGCAAGGTGGAGGTACCAGCTTTGCAAGTCAGACAAAGAAGGAGCCAATTTACAAAACAAGTCTCTAATTTACAAACTCTCTTCCTCACCCCCACATCCCAGCCCTACCAGGCAGGGAGAAGCAGCAGGCATCCTGCCATTTGCTTGCAGGCAAGGTTTTAACTTCTTGGGCAAATGAGGACAAGGAGATACCTCCAGGAAGGAAAGCCTAAAGGAATCCTTGTATCCTCCAGCAAAGGCTGAGAGACTGCGGCTCCTCCTCAGCTCTACCCAAGAGGATCTGGCCAAAAGGGAGGCTGAGAAGCAGTCTGCACGCTTTTTCACAAGCTTGCACACTGCATTTATGAATAAAAATAGGAAATACGTGATTTTTCAAGTCATAGGCTATTACAGGTATGTCCCTCTTAAAATGCTGACGAATTTACAGACAGCTTTCCCACTAAAAATGAAAAAAAACACAGAAAAACACAGCAATGGAGGTGCATTTTAATATCCTTTTTACATTACCCTCTACATTAGTTCAAGACTGAACGAGTGTGCTGAAACAGCATGCACACAACAGCCAGCACCCTTCTCCCCGCTGCGAGCTCTCGCTGTGCCTGTGCCGTGCCCGTGCCAACCCAGCCATTGGCAAAGCCAAGGCAGCGCACGCTGCTCGGCCCCGTGAGCCCTGGCCGGCTCCAAAGGCTTCCACATCAGGGACTGCCCTGCGACAGCTCTGCTCGGCGCCAGGGAAGCGGAGTGAGCAAAGGCCAGCAGTTTGCTCCAGTCCCTAATGAATGTGAAGAAAATCTGAAGGTGAGCCCCAGTCTCCAGCACCAGAACCGCCTGGCAGCGTTCCTCTCCCAGCTGAGCTGCCTTCCCCCCTCGCACGCGTGCGCCGGTGACAGCGATGCGCTGGCTGCTTGGAACCACGTCCTGGGGAAGGTCAGACCCCGCACGTCCGCTGCATATGTGCTGGTGCCTCCCCCCAACACAGACGTGGGGAACTTCCCGACCACCAGCCCACCCCAAACGTCCTTCCCCTGATCCGCAGTTTCATTCAGGTCTTTCCTTCTAGCAATACCGTCAGCCAAACCATAGCAGGAGGCGGCTGGAGCCCTGCCAGCCGGCATTCGATCCTTCAGCTCCAAGGGGACACAAAACCAGCCGTCACATCCTTGAAACCCGTCCAACCCATGACAGCAGCTCCGGTAGACTGCACAGCTCGTCTCTCGCCACAGATGACGCAAGACCCCTTCCTGGGCCCGCTGCAATCTGGATGCACGCACCCACCAATGCACCAGCTCTTCAGAACTCAACCGAATCCTCTCCTTGCCCCTAACCCTTAAAGGGATGTGGTAAGTTACAACAAACATTTCCTTAACTCTGTTGCCTAAATAATTTCCTGATGTGACCCACACATCACCACGGATGATCCTGTGGATGACTCTCCACCCTATTCAAAATGCTAGCATTAAAAGCTACAGCTGGGAACAAGACATTAAATTAAAATCCAATTTTAACATACCACAGAAAGTGGGAATGAGGAGAAAGATGAAAACTAACCCTGTGTGATGACATTTTTTCCAAAGGGCTGCAATTCTGCAAAACAAATCAGCTTATCGGTATTTTGCACTGAGGCACTCGTTATCCATTAGATATGCACACCTCGGACTGTCGGGGATCCCGGACCAGCTGGTTACTAGGGGGAAGCAGCACACCCTTCTCACCCCCAGCATGGGCATGTCCCCTCGTGTCACCGGGGCTGCGGGAGGTCCCAGGTGTGCGCGCAGCGGGGAGCACCATCGGCACACCTCTGGCAGTGGTGCACAAGCCGTTCGTCCCAGCGGTCACACAAGATGCAGAGTCGGATGTTCTGACAGCAGAGCGGCAAACCAGTTCCCTTTTCTGAAGGGGGCAGACGATCTCAGGTGCAGCCACTGTCCTGCTGTTGAATTGCGAGACTCGAAGCCGCAGCAGGCAGCCCCAGCCCTGCCCGAAAGCCAACGTGACGTCTCCGGGTTCCCCAGAGGACCAAGGACACAGGGAACCCTGGGTGCGACCGGGCAGCAGCAGTGACTGCTCTGGTCACCCTCTTGTCTTCTTCTGAAGCCACACACCGAGGCCACAAAGACCTGACCAAAAATTGTCACCCGAGGGTCCCCTGGGTCTCACCACAGCCTCTGCGGGCAGGGAAATCGCGCGGCTGGCTGCGTGAGTCATAAAAGAAAACGAGCTTTCTGGCAGCAAGCTGAGTCAGAGGACAACCCTTGGGGCAGTCCTGAGTCTAAGATCCTCTGATGAGGAAGAAGCTGATGTATTGTGGACTGTCACATCACTGGTGCTGGGGTCCAAGATGACAGTGACTGATTTTCCTTTTAATCACAAGCTGCAGTTGCCAGAATGACCCGTCACAGCCACAGCTGAGCCAGCACATCACGCACTGCTGCCACGGTGAGCTCCTTGCAGAAGGGAGACGTGGTACGAGTCAGAGCTGGCACGCGTGCACGGCGAGCAACACAGGGAACAGCAGCCAGCTTTGAAAGATCACGGAGGCCCAGACGCCAAGAAGCTGCTGAGGAACCACCACAGGACGACGCAAGGCAGAAGGGAGCAGAACACAGAGCGGGACAGCCATCCGGGGACCCTGTGCACCGGAGACCGTGGACCACAAATGCAACAACATTTTAGAAAAGTGGTGATGAAAAGTGAAAACGAAGCTAAAAAGGCAGGGCATGAAAAGCTGTCAGAGCAAACCCACCATGGCTGGCCACGCAGAGGAGCTCCCCACCACCCCCCCAGTGCTCACGCTGCCCTGCATGTGCCGGTGCGTGACTCCAGCCGGTCCACAACCCTCGGCTAGTAACGAACCCCTGACGACTTACGGCTCAACTGCTTTGTCAGAAACACCAGCTGAGCCTTTCCCACTAGACCCAGCCCGGGTCCAGAATGCCCCCACCTTCCTCTGGGGAGACCGAACAGGATCCCGGAGCACAGCGGCACCTCTGGGACACAGACACCCCCAGCCCCGCATCCACACAGCCAGGTTCTTCACCAGGTTCCCGCTAGCCAGCGTGACTCATGCCTCCCTCAAAACCAGCACCCTACCTAAGCCTCGAAACATGCCTGCCGCTAAATGAGAGACCGTGTACGGCTCTGTTCGCTCCAGGGACAGACCTGCCGCTGCTCAGCACCCGGAGAGGCTCCTTTGGGAACCCCGAGAGCAGCAGCACTCAGCACCAGGGAGCTATGGCTCCGACAACTGAGAAAAAACTCAGAATCGAGCCAAAAAACCTCCTTCCACATCCACTGGCCACGCGGCACAGCCCACAGTAAAGCAGGTATTTCATCCGGGAGTTTGTGAAGGGAGGGACGTTGACTCACCCGATCAGGTGGTTATCAATAACGAGAGCCCGGTGTTTAGTGAGGGAGGTGTTAGAGCGAATGCGCGCTGCAGACACCGATCTTCAGCCTCTTCTCCCAGGCGACTGAGAAGCTCCCACGCTCAGATCCCGCTGTTCAGTCAGACACAGCATGGGATTCATCGCGGGCTGGAAGGAACATCTGGCCCTGCTGCAGCTCGCTGGGAGAGAACAGAGGCTTGGGACGGGCTGGAAAGTGTCTACCGAAGGATACAAGGAACTGCAGCGGTTTGTGCCAACAAAATCACCAGCTCTACAGAGGCAAAAAAATATCCCATGTTCGACAAACATTTTTCATGATCGGAGCTCTAGCTACTGTCACAACGAACAGTGTGAAATTTTCAAAATTACACCAAAATCATTTCTTCTCAGAAGCAGCCACAAACAGCAGAGCCTGGCAACCTCTCGTCGCTATTAACCATTAACATCTGACCTCGGCCCCTCTGCCAAAATCCTGGGAGCCCCTGACCCTCCCTTCCCCTGCCCCCCGCTCCCAGGTGGAGACCATCCACCTCAATTTCAAGATACCTTCCCCCTTCCTATTTTCTCTCAATGTTTCAGGATCGGAGCTAGTAACTACAGCTGTCACCCCCTCCCTGAGGAACTGGAGCAGGACCATTAGGCTCAGCCTCTCCAGAGCTCCCAGTCGCATCTCGAGCTCTAGGTCCAGGCTCCTCCTGCTCAAGCACATGGTGTGCGCAAACAAAAAACTTAACCGAGACCCCAAGACTAAAAACCTCTATTTTCATCTAAGATACAGATACTGGGGGGAAAAAAGCACAAAGGCCAGGACAACTAACAAGAAAGAGGTGCAGTAACAGAGCTGGTATAACCAAGGAGGAAACAAAACTTGAAAATTTAATGCATGAATATAAAAAAACCAGCAACTAGTTCACAATTAAGAATAGCCACGTACATGTTAGACAGGTTCAACGTCAGACATTCCCAACCATCCAGCAGTTCACGAATTGCACCGGGTACAGACCAGCAGATACCGTATTCCTACCGAAAACGGGCTGGGGAGACGCTGCTGTGCTTTCATCAGCTTCATCTCATAACAAAGCTGTAAGTACAGTGAAGGGAAGAATAAGAGACAGCAATAAATGGAAGCCAGGATAAAACACGAGGCAGGTTTATCAAAGACACATGGTGCAAATTAACCCAGGATCTTTCTTTACTAAAATAACCGCCCCTTCTTCAACACCGTGCCACAAGGAATTCAGCCAGAGAAGATGGGGACTAGCCAGGGTTTTAAAAAGGCAGAAAACTAGGCCAAGTGAAGATGACACCAAAATGATTTAAAGAAAATACTGCCCTGGCTGAAGGTCATTTGGAAAGGCCTTGGGAGTCATCTCGCTAACTAACTTCACTGATGGCCTTGCTGCGAACCAGCAGAGACCACAGGTACTTAAGGAAATAAAATTGGGAGGCACAGCCAATGCAGCAGAAGACCAGAATACTACACAAGAAAATGTTATGATTTGGGAACTAGAATAACAAGAAAGGAACTAAATCCAAGAGTATAAACAGGAAAACTCTGAATTTTTGCAGTAATTCAGGGTTTATCAATCAGGAGCTGTAAGGAGGAGACACTGATGCGCTAGTCAGGATGGCAGAACCGAAGGGATGCAGCTGTGAAAGTGGCAAACACGATCATAATATGTTGTTCGGGGTGTTTGCAGAGATAAGGAAGCAATAAACAGCACAAACAGCACTGCAAGCCCTCAGCTGGAACTGCATGTACAACTGCGACCACATTACAGAAGAAATAACTTCGCTGCGAACAGATGGAGGAGGCAGCCAGCAGAGCGACCGCAGGAGCGGATGTTCCCCAGCACAATACGGCGCAGAACCAAACCCCGGCGTTAACCCAGCCATACAGGCTCTGCCTGGCAGCCGGCGGGTGCACCAGCACAGCGGCAGAGTGCAGGAGCTTGCCCCATGGCAGCAGTGGGGCTGCAACCCACAGCTGCTGAGAAAGCCGCTCCGGCAGTATCTGGAGAGCAATGCCCGCACCAGCCGCGGAGGGCAGGCAGCCTCACCGACCCAGCATTAACATTTCTAACAAGAGGTAACTCAGACAGCCCCAAGTATACATCAGATCTGCTCTGGCAGATTCACATTTCCACTCTGGGTGCCTTTCAGGAAACACCGACAGAGGAGCTTTCAGCCTCAGACACTTCTTGTGGACAGAGCCAGGCGAGGCTTAAAAACTGCTCCATGAAGCACGCTGGGGAAAAGGGGCAACGGGGAGATTGCACCCCACTGGAATCAGCTGCACATGTGTTACACCGCAGCGCCTAAAGCCATCGTGTTGTCCTGTGTATTTAACCAGTAAACAGTTCACCATTCGCTCCGAGTCGAGCTTCTGGGAGACACCAGTCCAGCAGCTGTCGTGCAAGCCTCAGGCCACACTAGCGCAGTACCAGCTGATTGGTTTGGAAGTTAACTTTCCTACTTTTCCCTGGTCACTTCTTCTGCTGGAAGATAAGTCAGCCGGCCACAATGATGGTGCTGGTGATTATGCAACTGTTTGTCAGTTAATATTTGTGTTCCAGGGAGGCAAGGACCAGATAAGCGATGCCTCAGCAGCTGTCCTCCCTCTGGAACCGGAGCAGAGGGCTGCCGAGTTGTCCCCAAGCAGGCGCAGCGCAGCTGTGACACCCCCGGGACCCGCCGCTCTCAGATCTGGGCTGAGCCATGCCAGCCCGACCTGCCCCTGCACGCTCATACTGGTCACAACTGGGACCTGCCACCGTGGGCTTCTCCACAGCTATGGAACAGCACACGCATGTAAACACGGGCTTCCTAATTCTGTCCCTGCACCTCCTTGCTCCCACCTCTCCTTCCATAGCACGGGAATAACGGTGGTAACCTCTTCTGGCAGCATGCAGAACGAAAAGGATTAATCTGCTGCATCTTGTGGCTTCGTGGCCACGTCACCTCCTAGCCCTGGTTCCAGCCACTGCACAGAGCAGCCAGTCTCCACGCAGGCTCTGCTGTTTGGTCTGCCTCAGGACCACAAACGGGGACATCTGTCTCGGGACAAGAGCTGGGCAGGGGGGAACAGGCACACTGCATCTGGAGCTTCCTGCCAGCAACGGACAGCAGGTCAGCATCTGCTGGGCAGCCAGCAAAGCCACACGATGCACCGTGAGCTGGGACCACGGGCAGCCAGCAAAGACACACGATGCACGGT
>NW_010140273.1:1287-8715 GCF_000699245.1 Pterocles gutturalis | reverse complement strand
CAACGCCCCACGATGCCCCGGGAGCGGGGACCGGGGGCAGCCAGCAAAGCCACACGATGCACCGTGAGCCGGGACCAGGGGCAGCCAGCAAAGCCACACGACGCACCGTGAGCCGGGACCAGCACAGCAGGAAACCCAGGACAGACCCAGGGCACCCGCAGCACCTCACTTACCCCTGCTCCAGACCGAGCCCTGCTTTAGCAGGACATGTGTGACACATTCCCATCACATCCCATCGCTGTGTCCCTGTGTCCCAGCAGCTGCCCTCCTGCAGGGCTGGTCTGGACACAGATGCTGCCCAGGCTCCAGCACAATGGTTCCTCTCCTCCGCACCCAGCAGAGCCAAGAGAGCTGCACACCGGCTGCACAAACTGCAAGCACAGAGCAACAGATACATTTAAAACACGACCTGCAATATGACCTAAATTTTACTTCTGCAAAGTGAAAACAGTAGCTCCAACCATCTTCCTCATGCATCATGTTCTCTTTGTTTCCTTTTGTATTTAGGACGCAGATTTTCTACCCCTCCCAGGAGGTTCAGGCACACAGGGAAACACAAAGGGAACAGTGCACCGAAAAGCAACACCACAGCTACCAGAAGATTTGCTTTGGATGTTTAAAACTGTTTGCAGACAATATATTAAAACAGCAAGAGCCACAATTAAAGACCTGCGGGAGGTTCATTGCCCCACCACATCAGGGGTTGAGGAAACTACCCACTCGGGTCTCCAGGCTCTCGACAGAACTGCAGCACCCGATGCTCCTGGCTGAGCACATCACCAGGACAGACCTGCTTTCTCCTTCCCCTCTCTGGTCAGCTGGTATCGGTGCTCCAGCTCTATCCTCATCCCATCCTCACTCCTTCACGTGTCAGTCCCCATTTTAGGGAGCTAGGTCTTCAAAGAAATATCCTGGACACTATTTTTCTCAAAAGTATTTGGCAACAGATGATCTTCAGTTTTTCCGACAAGGTTCGTGTGGAGGCAAGAAGGGCCATCGGGCACCGCTGTGCTTGTCCCAGGAAAGCAGAGAAGCGGGACAGGAGGAAGGCAGCCGCTCCGGCCCAGAGGTCCCAGGCCCTTCGACCTTTCAGCGTGTGGGATGGAAGGACCAGGCACCACATTCCCTCTTCTTCACCGAATGCACACGAGACAAGGAAATGTATCTGCCCAGAGTTAATCCCCGTGAGACCAGCTCTCTGCAGCGAAGGTTTCCCACCGCTCCGGGGAAGCAGGTCCCCCCAGCCCGTCCCAGCAGAGCAGGGTCCCGGAGGGGGCAGGCGCTGTCCCCCCACCCCGTCCCGCACAGGCGTGTCCGGAGGAGTGTCGGCACCGTCACACCTGCAGCTGCGGGGCTGAGGGACGGCGCAGGTGTGAAGGAGAGCCCAGGAGTGGTGTAGCAGGAGCTGCACCTCTGGGAACGGATTCGATGTCAAGTGTCAGCACGTAAATTGCTATTGGCTTCTCAATAAGCAGCAGCAGCGAGCTAAGTGTTTCCCCAGGTTGTGCAGGCTCTCTCTGACTCAATACAGCGGTATTGACAGCACAATCACGGGTAATCCAGGCTCCACTAACATCTCAGCACTTCCTCATTGAAAATACACTTTCCACTCGGAGATCAGCCCATTAGCAGGGGCTTGTGCTGCAGGTGTCCCCCGGCCCCCCAGCAGGGCAGCCCCCCACCACGCCCCAGGGACCACGGAAAAGGGGCAATGGGGGATCACCAGAGGAAAAAGGATAAAAGGTAATCAAGAAGTCTTTATAACTTAAAGTCTCCGTAGGTTCTGAAAGAAAATGGTATTTCCTTGCTAGAGAAGAGAAGTTCACTCAGGGAACTGCCTCCCCTCTTGCCCCTTACCCACCGTCTGTCATCCTTCCTTGCTATCTTATCTCTGAACGGAGACCACGGGCTCCTCTGGGCAGCAGCCTCTCCTCTCACTCGCTGAAAACAAGAGACCTGCTCCCGCACAGCACGAACGCCCACGTCCTGCTCCTGTACCGCAGGGCAGAAGTCTTAAGGAGCAGCACCAGAACACACGAATTTTCCCTAAACCAGCTGCTCCAGAGCTGGCAGTGACACACGGGGCCCTGCAGGTTTGCCAGGTGCTTTTGGGACACTGGGGGACAAGAGCCTTCGCATCACTTCAAACCTGCTGGCGGTGAGAAAAGCCACCCACAGCACTGGGACAGTTGGGACAGCGGGAGGGAGAAGACGACAGAGCAATGTAGTTCAGAACCAGCAGGCTTTAGCGCAGTTAAAACACATACACGTCAAGAACACACAAAATACCTTAACCGGTCACGCTTTGTCTTCTCGCTGAACCCATTGCAGATGTCCTGTCAGTTCAGCAGCGCAGAGCACGCTGCAGCAAACAACACAGGTGACCGCTTGCTCATCTGCAGGTATCTCATATTACCAACAACATGAAGACCCGAAAGTGAAAAGCAATTAAAAAACCCACGGAGGGATCCCCTGAGGCTGGACCAGCCACCTCGTGCGCTCCCAGGGCAGGTCTCTGCAGAGCCCGCGGAGCCGCGCATGCTGCAGCGCCCAGGATGCACCCGCAGCTTCCGCTCGGAGCGTCGCGGGCACGGGCTCCATGCTCTCCACGTTCAGAGGTTGCTTCCATGTGGAAAGCTGGTGCCTCTCAGCGTGCAGCAAGGAAACAGGGCTGCAGGATGGGCCGAGACATTCAATCTAGCCTTAATCTGTGTTGGTAACAGTAACACAAACCCAGGGGCACCGGGCACTCCGGGATGGCCAGACACACACCCAGAGACTCCAGCTGCCCCGGACACCTTCTCCTAAGGACCGTGCCACCGCGATTTCACTGCCATTGCTGCCACAGCAAAAGTTAATCCAAGGATGCCTTTTACCTTCTGCAACCCCATCCTGAGACGCCTGGCACAACAGCAGAGCTTTAACCAAAACGATCAACTGCTGCTGTGTCCTGGCACCAACGAGCAGCACCTTCCACCTCCCCAGGGCCACAACGGCATCAAGAGGAGAAGAGCAGATGAACACCAAGATGTGCCATGCTTCCAGCAGTGATGCACCCCATGCCCCAGCTCCTGCCGGCCCCGCACCGGGCTGTCTCGCTGGACACAGGATGCTGTGGCAAAGCGCCGAGCGGTGGCGTTCAGAGGAGAACCCCTCCAGCACAGCCACGCTGATGTTAAATTGCCGGGATTACAGAGGCAAGGCCAGGGAACCTTCTGCTGCAGACAAGGAAGGTTATTGGATCTGGAGTCAGATGAGGAACAGCCATCTGGCCAGGAAGAGGTTAACGCGGCTCCAGCCTGCAATCTGATAAATGGCTCTGCAGAAAGCAGGTTCTCTCACTTTGAGATATGATGTCACTAACCTTTATTGATCCACAATCAGAGAACTTTGCTTATCTCTCTCCTGTGATATGCTGCCCTCCTGTACTCAACTAGTGTTTAATACACTGCTGGGCATCCTGCACTCTTTATAGCTCACACCACACCTCCGCTCGGATGCCGGGGACAATATTTTACAGGCTGCGCCAGCCCAGCTAGCTGGAGGGATAAGACACAGGCGTGCATCCCCCACCCCACTGCCTCCCGCACCGGGAACCTGCAGTTCAGAGAAATATTCACACCTGTAAAGGAACAGCTCGTGAAAAGAGGGGACCAACAGAGCAAGTGTGGTCCAGCAGGGTCTTACAGCCTCCTGTCTGGGAGCAGGTCTTAAGTCTGAAGCAGAGGAGAGCAGGCGCCCTCTGAAGTTACTGTTCCTGGGGGAGTGCTTATTTTTATCCAACTTTTACTACTTTACAAAAGCGACGCTTTACTTTTAGCCTCAACTTCCTTTTTAATATTTGAGGTGAAACATGAAGTTAGGTGACTAATACAAGACCGATAAATTAGACGTTTATCCCTATGTGACAGCAAAGCATTGGCCGTAGACTGTAAGCACCAAATCCAGCGTTTTTGTTTCAAACATACCAGTGATGCCAGAAAACAGCTGAAGAGCCAGGCAGCAATAACTTAAACAATGAGATCAGCCATGCGTAGAGACGACCAGAGAGGAGCTTCAAAGAGTCTCACCACCAGCAGACAACGCTATGTGCTGGTTTTCTGCTACATAACACACAAAAGTTGTCTATGAACTACTCTTGTGCGTTTCTGGGTTTTCACTGTTCCCTTGCAGGAGAGAAGCCAGTGCTGCAGTGGGGACAGACCCGCAAAGAGCTCCCTCAGCACGGCATGCGGCTGGGGCAGGACGGCTGAGCCCCCCAGAACAGCCGTGCCCCCCAGGGGCAGACAGAGGTATTTAAAAGCAAGAAATGGTAAACAGAAGTAAATTGGGCGCTCCTGCCTTACACCACCAAAACCAAGGTGCCACTCGCTCGTGCTGCAGGGCAGCTCTCACTCACGGTTTCCACTGCGCCGCCAGCCAGCCCTGAAGCCAAGAGCCTGCACAGGCTCAAAGCCCTGCTGGGGGTACTGGAGAGGTGGAGTTAAGTATCTCAAGGTTTGTTTTGAAGGCTATGTGAACCTTTCTGTTTCAATGGATAACCGGCCTTGTAATGCTTTGGAAAAGAAGAGACAGAGTGGTAAGTTTTCCAGCATACAGATAACTGCTGTAAAATAGCTGTGACCTATTCTGCTCATCAGCCACCAAGCTACAAAAATGCACTCCTGTACCAACTGCAGGACAAGTTTTAGGGTAGGAGTTAAGGTTTTCCCTCTGTGAACTACAGGGATGACACACTGGCGCAGGCTGGTCAGGACAGTCCGTCACAGACTCAGCGACGCTGCTCTCCTGGCACAGCGAGTCCCCTTCCAGACCTGTGCTTCCGTGGCTCTATAAACACACTGCCACACAGGCCAGAGAAGAAGAAAATTAGGAAGAAATGTCCACTTTGCACAGGTCAAATTACTACAAATTACTGTTCCGATGCAGTCTAGTGATTCTTATAGTTTCAGACATGCATTGAACTTTCTTTTTTTAATTAAAGGTCTTTTGAACCACGTGCTTCTTAAAATAGTAAATTACACCCTTCCACAATTTGTGGGAATAAATTAGGAACGCTCTCTGAATTACCAACCTGGGCAGAGAGCAGAAAAATACCAAACTTAGATTTCCTGCAAGCCAAGAGACATCTGAATTAGAGGTTTTGGACTGTAACCCATTAATATTCCTGCTCAGTCATTAAGTTCATGTACAGAGCGCTAAGTATTTCAGGATCCAAAGAAGGAGAAATGCAAGGGCTGGTGGCCGAGTCACGATCTGTCTCTGACAGCTGGAGAGAAATGGCCACCAACCCACCAGAAATATGCTTCAGCTGATCCCGATCCTAAAAGCTAACCTGGACAGACACAGAGATGCTGCTAGAGAACGGGTTTCATCCTGGTGCTGTCTCTCCGTTGAGTTCCAGGCAACATGGGTGACTCCCCGGTCTGCTGACAGCTGCGGAGAGCAGCTCCAGCCTTGGCCAGCAGAAACGTGCGTAAAAACAAGCTGAGTCCCTGGTCCATTATCTGCAGCAGGTAAAACACGCACCGCCTTCAATCACATCACACGTTACCTAAAGCAACTAGATCGGTATGGGGGCGTGAAATGCCCTTTCCCGCACTGACCACAGCAGGAGCCGGCAGCGCACCGCTTCCCGAGAGCCCCTTGCTGCTCCCGGCCAGCCAGCGCCGAGTAACCGAACATTCACAGGCTGCTCAGACAAACTCTGCACCTTCAGTTGGAGACAGAGAAAAAACCCCAAGCAACCTCTGAAAACTTATTTAGAAACAGTAGAGAAACCTTGTTCCAACCTGCCCTTGCCTCGGGCATCGGCATCATCAGGTGTGAGCAGGATTCAAATATCTCACATCACACAAAGGACTGAGTCAGCTTCAGCCTTCCTGTCATCTTCTCGTTTGAGGATCTGGTCAACACTGAAGGTTTGCTTCAGCTTTCCCACTGCTGCTATCTCGGTAATGCTGACATCGCCCCTAACCAGGGCAAGTTGGTGCCCGAGAGGCTGCTCCTCTGCCTTCGCCATCGCTGCTCTCGCTGGACTCGAACTACCCGAAACGTAGAGAAAGCGTTCAGACAGTTCGACTGCTCAGGTGTTTCCTCCATGAAAAAGCTTTCGGTGTAAATATATCCTGCTGCAGCTCAGCATCTCCACTCCATTACGGGCGGATCATGAGATTCAGCAAATCCCTGCCAGAACAGCAGCACTTGGAACCGTTACAACCGCTAATGTACATCCTATACAATAGCTTCACGGCATCAGGGAAAACACAACTCAATGCAGCCAGCACAGGGGTGGCTGGATAAATAACTGATGGAGAATACATCTTTTAGACATAAGCATGTTCCAGGGCAGTCTGAAGGAGCTGTCTTGTACCAGTCCTGGCTAACTCCCACCAAGGCAATTCTGGAAACTGGATCTGCCTTGAAACAGCCGCTGCAGGATGCCCAGCAGAAGAGACGCCACTGCCCAGAGCACTCTGCACAAGCTTAGGATAAAAACATTCAAACACTACGGGCACATCTTCACCTGCCCAGAAGTTTTGTAAGAGTGAGTACCTTCACTCCACAGGATTTAACAAAAAGAGTCTTTTTTTTTTTTTAAATCCCTTCACCACAAGACCCTGGCCCTTTGCTCCAGCTACCGGACCACTCTGTCCCTGAATCCCCGGAACCAACCCTGCTTCAAGCCCTTCACATCCACCAACCATGCTGTGCTTGCGGCTGCTCCCCCACCCCAATAAAAGACAGAACTGAACCCAAGGGGCTGGCAGAACCTGCTGCTCACGCTGCTCTGCGTCGGGGCGACTGGGCAGGAGCCCGGGCTCTGCCCCAAGAGGCAGAGTCGAAGGGGAGGGCTTTTTCTTTTCTTTGTTTAAAAGGTGCTGCTGGAGGTAGAAACACATGAAAGTCTGTGTAGGACAAGGGAAGGAATTATCCCTCCCATTGATTTTCGCTCTGGGGTATTAGAAAGAACACAGCATTTATCTGGAGATTTCTTCCCAAAGCTAACTACGGACTTTAAAACGTAAATGAGACTTAAAAGGGGCTTATCGGGCGAGGATCTGCTGAAACCTCACTAGGAGGTGGGAGCCCCTGCGCCCGGGGAGGTGGGAGCCCCTGCGGGAGCTCTCTGATGCATAGTCCACAGCCCAGCTCCTGTCCCCAGGTCCCCAGCCTCAAATGGCAGCCAAGGGGCTCAGCTCGGGGAAGGCAGCGGGACAAGAGCCACAGGACACAGCAGGGTCCCCACATCCCTCCTCTTCCCGCAAGCATCCCTTCAGACCTGCCCACCTCTGGCACAGGGACCCATGAGCCGCCTTCTGCGGGGCCGTGACCCTGATGGCATCAGGACGCAATGGCATGGGGACATTACAGCATCGGCCGCCCGTGCCATGAGAGGCAGCCCGAGGGCTGGGGGCAGGGCCACCC
>NW_010140273.1:0-1274 GCF_000699245.1 Pterocles gutturalis | reverse complement strand
TCGCTGCCCCTCTGAACTGGCTCCATCCTCCCACAGCCAAGGCTTCGCCCTGGGAACCACGGCAGGACAAACCCTGCCCTGGAGAAACCCTCTGCAGCATTTCCGAACACCCAACCACCTCCCTGCTGCCCCAAAAACTGCTCCCCGGGTGAGCTCCTCCGCCCCGCACAGGCTCCAGCTGCCACGCCGCAGCCCGGCTCGCTGGGAAAAACCTCTGAAGCCTTGTCTCCCGTCCGCTGTCTTTCCCAGGTAGCTGGGAGGTTGTAATTGGTGAGGCAGGAGATTAGAAATATCGGCAGCCTCTAAGTAAGACTTTAATTTACTGGCAGATCAATAGCGCTAGGGTTATATTGGCAAAGTGTCTACAACTCTATTGACTCACGCAATTCCTCTTATCAATTTATCAGAAATCTGGAAGCCAGAAGATATTGTTTGAAGAAAAAAGGCAGCAGGAGTTTGAACACTTAGCATGGGCTGCCCAATCAGGCGCTCAGCACTAAGCATTTTACAGCAGATGTATCTCCTGCAAAGGAGGCTAATACATGATATGATTAAGAGCTAACTTGCTTCCTCACACGCCACGCAGCCTTTTCAAGTTGCTTCTTACCTCAGACCTTTGCACTGAGAGAGTCACTAGGACAGATACAGTCCCACCAGCCCGAAAGGGAACAGGAAAAAACAGTATTTCGCACCACAAGATCCTAAATCCAGACCCCTCTGCCTGGCCTGACCTGGGTTTCCTATCACATCTTAGCTTTAGCAAGCTAAAAGCCCACCGCAGTGCTGGAGTCTGCTCACAAGGATTTCAGAAAAATCAGCATTTCTGCACTCCCACAGAAAGCGAGAAAGGGTGAGGTTTGTCTCCCAAACCTTATTTCCCACCCTTGAATGAAGGGTTCAAAGCACGCAGACCATTTCCTTTCCCCCTTACAGCCAGATGGCTGTAGCAGCAGACCTGCTGCCGTCTGACAGTGGGACAGGGCTGTTCTGGGGGAAGCAGGGAGCACAGCAACCCAATCTGCACCCCCCAGACCCCACCTGCCCCATCCTCATCCTTCCT
The DNA here is from genome assembly GCF_000699245.1 of Pterocles gutturalis. Lineage (NCBI taxonomy): Eukaryota > Metazoa > Chordata > Aves > Pterocliformes > Pteroclidae > Pterocles > Pterocles gutturalis. The sequence goes on along the minus strand of NW_010140273.1, from coordinate 214 downwards.
GCTGTGCCGGAGGGTCTGCCCCGCCGCGGGGTACCCAGGCAGAGGCTGCGGTCACACCGCCACGAGACGTCCCTCTCGAAAAGCACGAATAGCAACGGCCCTGTAACAGCTCCAATATGTGATTACACTTGTGCTGCCTTCGAAAGGGAACCCAAAATAAATTCCGGGAAGACTCAGCTCCAGGCCCCCTGCCCCAGGCCAGCCCCAGCCCCGC
>NW_010140272.1:1523-3640 GCF_000699245.1 Pterocles gutturalis | reverse complement strand
CCGCTGTGACGCCCAAAACAGGCAGGGTGGGAAAATCCAGCGCCCCGGCAGCTCCCGTCGCAAGCGCAGCCCCCGCGGCCGCACAGCCCCCACGGACACGCCAGCAGACCCCCGCCAAAGCTGGCAGGAAGGGGGGTGCACGGGGCTGAGCACACCCGGACTCACCAGGAGAGTTGACGTTGACGTTCGCCCGGAGGATGTGGATGAGGACAGACTGTTCTGCTGGGTGGGTAGCGTACTGCAGGAATAAAAAATTGTCAAGACGAGGTGTGAGAGTCACCAGGGCAGATCCCCTTCCCTTTTGATGGGATGAGTCATCTCTCCCCACTTTGACATCTTTCACGGACCCCTTCTCCCAGTTCTGCCTCTCTAGAAACCCGCCCCCGGCCGCGCACCTGCTGAGCTGGGCACTGGTCGTACTGGGGAGCTCCTCGCTGTGGCTCCGGCTGCTCAGATTTTTTTTTGGCTGTCGTCAGCAGGGACGCCGCGGACACGCCGTCATTGAGAGGCGCAATGCTGGGAGCAGAGGGGGAATCAGACTTCACCGCGGGGCCTGTAGCACCTGCAAATAGAATATTTTGGGTTTGGGGCAGCTCCTGGAAGGCAAGGCAGCAGCGAGGATCAGCAAAGGCTCAGCAGGAGGAACAGGGAGATTTGGGGCTTCCCTGGCTGCCGCCAACCAGCTACATGCTTGCGAGCGACAAGAGGATCGTGTTTGCGCCTTGCTCTGCCCCAACACCCTGCCAAGAGCTTCAGGACCTGCAGCCGAGGCGCCTTTCGCAAACAAATTGGAGTAAATTAAATTATCGTCACCAGGGAGTGACTCATCGAGGATCTCAGGGACCCACCAGCAGAGTGCTGAACGTGTCCAGGCAAGTGACTACTCTGAGGGGCCGCAATTAGCCCAGTGGGGAAAGAAAGGAGCCGAGATTGGCGCAGATAAAGCTCTTCCCCCAGAGCTGCGCGGCCAGACTTACCTTCAACGGCCGGTGTGGTTTGTAACGGCGTGGGCTGTACAGAACTGAAACCATTCTGGGGAAGGAGAGAAAAAAGAGAGCAGTGAGCACTGCAGCTCCTCATTCCCAGAGGCAGCTCCAGAGCCAGCCCCCTCCCACGCCCCCTCCTTGGCTGCGGAAAAACACTAGTTAGTGACCAACGTCACCAGCCCGCGTCGGGGACGGCCCCACACCCAGCCAGCGCAGGGCCAGCACGACCTCAGGCGCCGGTTTCAGAGAGGATTCTCTCTGCTGCTGGTAGCTAGGCTGGCTCAGCGTCCTCAGCCCAGGTTCATTCACCAAAACGGATGTTACTGAGCTTGTGTGCGGCACGCAAGAATCGAATCCTTCAGAAAAAATGAAATCCTTCGTCCAGATGCCGTTGGACAGCCGGGCAATTATGTGTGACAGAACACACAGCCTGCCATCAACTAACGAACGTCACCGAGGGCTCTGGTGGCAGCCAGAAGAAAGCTCAGAGCCCACGAGCTGCGCAGTGGGGCCGGAGGATTGCAGAAACACTCGATAAACCTTCCCCCGAGCCGGCACTCAGCACGCTGGGCTCACTCAGCACCGAGCTGTTTCCCTACCTTGGCCTGGGTCAGATCTTTCTGGGGCGAGGAGGAGATGGAATTGGGGTATCGCCTCGTCTGGGTGGATCTCTGTTCGTACAGTGGTCCCTGAGCGCTGTTCTGGGAGGTAAACGTTGCTGTCGGTATTGTGCCGCTCTGGTAACCAGACTCCTGGCTTTGATTGGATGAAATCGTGGATGAAGATTCACTAAAAAGGAAAAAAAAAAAGGAAAAAAGAAAAGGAGTTTACATTTTCTTCCAAAACAGCCCCGCTGGATGCTGCTGACCCTGACTGTGGGTTCTTAATTTCAAGTGTTCAAAATAAAGAGCCCCAAAGCGTTGGCGTAACAGCGCCGCACGAAGCGACCAAGCCGAGGAACGCTCCCAGCCAAGGGCGAGCCCAACCACGGGAGGATGCCTGCACCCGGGTGCAGCCTCCCCAGTGCACAGGCGCTGCCCTGGGGACATTTCACCAGCTGCCACCGCTCCAGGGACCGGCCAGACGGAAGGGTCAGCCCGGGAGCAGCCAGGAACGCATCGCTTTGCCAAG
>NW_010140272.1:0-1512 GCF_000699245.1 Pterocles gutturalis | reverse complement strand
CCTATGCCACCGCGTCTCGGTCTGCCCGGCAAAAACGTGGACAAAGCCCGGGGAATCCGTTCAGTGCTGGGGATTCACCTCCTGTTCCCAGCACCACGGCTTAACAGCGGCAAGAATTGTCGGGTTTTTGTGCGAGCGCCGCTGGCCACCCAAGCACCGAGCTGCCTGAACGGGTCTGCTGGCGCTCACCCTTCGCTATCGCATGCATTGTCCCCCCTTTGCGACCACGGCACGGTCAGAAAGGGTCTACGAGCAGGCAGGTAACCCAGCCCTCCGCCGCCCAGCTCCACCGCCCGCCCTCACCTCGCCGTGCTGGTGTACAGGCTGCTGGCAGGCTGGCTGGCCGCAGCGCTCGTCGTGGGCGTCGATTCATATTCTGCGAGAACAGGCTCCGAACCAAACTGTAACGCCCCAAACTGCAGGTTTAACCCTGAGATATCCGCCGAGCCGGGCATTTCCACTGCCAGCGCAGGAATCTGCCAGGGAGAACAGCACCAAGGGTCAGTCACTCCCTTCAGCACAGAGAATGATTTCAGCAGCCGCGTTTCCCCGCGCACGACAGCAGATGCGGGCTCACATCCTCTGAATAACACCGCCCGACCCAGGCAGGCATGATTTTTTCGGCCGAACACCCAGTGCTAACACCAGGACGGCCAAGCCCGGCCCCAACAGATTTTTTTCCACCACCTCCCAACGCCTCGTTCCCCGCCACCGCCCCGCACCTTCGATGTTAACGACGCTTTCTTCTTCTGCTGCTTCAGCTTCTGCTGCGCCGGCTGGGGACTGGAGGACTGGTTGTCGGAGGATCCCGGGGACATCTGGGGCAGGGGGTTGGCTTTGCTGCGGGGGAGCCGGCACTGGGGCAGAGGCGGTGGCCACCGGCTGCTTCTCCTGCATGAACACCTCGATCATGGTGGAAGTGGAGGTGAAGGCCTGGCGCTTGGTGAAGGGACTGTGCACCGATGAGTCCGCCGGGTTCTTGAGATCTGCGGGGGAGACGAGAGGGGGGTTGGTAGGAGGGGTTTCCTCCAAACTAAACCAAGTCCTGACACTTCTCAGCATCAAGAAAAATAAAAACATTTCAGCACCAACCCCTCCCAGAGCCTGAGCCTCACTGCCCCTCACTAAAACCCCACCGCCGCTCTCCGCTCTCCTCTGCGGCTCCTGGCCTGAAAAGATCAGGAGCTGCCAGCGCTGACCGCCGGTAGGACAGGGCTGGGTTCCTCTGCTGAGATTTGAACCTGAGCCACTTCCCCACAGCAACAGAATGCAGGAGCTGAAGGAAACTGTGTGAGTGCTGGAGCAGAGCAGGGCTCAGCACCTCACCCGAGAGCCAGAGCCTCTCCATCGGGTTATTCCAGAGGCAGGGTTCCGCCCGGGCATTTACCCGCCACGAGAGCGGCATGCCTTTGAAAGATAACGTCAGGTCAGCAGCCAGAGGAGACTGACAAGTGCTGGTGCTCAGGAGCTGCCCGGAGGTGCCCTGTTCTAGACCTGTTCTCTGTTACACGG
>NW_010140271.1:0-2816 GCF_000699245.1 Pterocles gutturalis | reverse complement strand
TCGAGGTAATCCCAAGCACAAATACAGGCGGGATGGAGAATGGCTTGAGAGCAGCCCTGGGGAGAAGGACTTGGGGGTGTCGGTAGATGAAAAACTGAACACGAGCCAGCAGTGTGTGCTTGCAGCCCAGAAGGCCAGCCGCATCCTGGGCTGCATCAAGGAGCGTGGCCGGCAGGTCGAGGAAGGTGATTCTGCCCCTCTACTCTGCTGTCGTGAGGCTGCACCTGGACTACTGTGTCCAGATCTGTGTCCCCCAACACAAGAAGGATGTTGAGCTGTTGGAGTGGGTCCAGAGAAGGGCCATGAAGACCGTCAGAAGGCTGGAAAACGTCCCCTATGAGGACAGGCTGAGAGAGTTGGGGTTGTTCAGCCTGGAGAAAATAAGGCTCCAGGGGGACTTTATGACGGCCTTCCAGTACATGAAGGGGGCCTACAGGAGAGATGGGGAGGGACTTTTTACAAGGGCATACAACAATGGGACGAGGGATAATGGATTTAAATTGGAAGAGGGCAGATTTAGACTAGATATTAGGAAGAAATTCTTTACTATGAGGGTGGTGAGGCACTGGAACAGGTTGCCCAGGGAAGTTGTGGATGCCCCATCCCTGGAGGTGTTCGAGGCCAAGGCTGGATGAGGCTTTGAGCAACCTGGGCTAGGGGGAGGTGTCCCTGTCCATGGCAGGGGGTTGGAACTATATGATCTTTAAGGTCCCTTCCAAACCAAACCATTCAGTGATTCTATGATTTTAGTCCCCAGAAACAGCACTAAAACTGTGGGTGCCCGCCCCCTCACCCCAGTGCATTTCCAAGGGCCTGTGGAGGGGCATGCACAGGCTGCACAGGCTGTTTCCCCCCAACAAAATGAAAGTATGTTTATTAACATGATGGAAATACTTAGCCTTGATTCTAGCATGAACTGGTAGTAAGGACAGTGAAGTTATGGCAGCACAACCTTTGGAATAGCACAGCAAACACACTTTTTTCTCGCTTTGTACAAAGACTCTTTTGAAAGTCACACTCCTAAATTAGCAGTTAAACCATTTCTCTCATCTTGCTATAGCATCCCGAGAGTCTGAACTTCATCTGAGCTCCTTAATTGCCATCAGATAACAGCCTAACCTGGTTTGTTTTTAATCCCTCCTCTAAACATGGGACCCATCTTCTATAAAGATATGTTCAAGAGTTTCCTCCAAACTAAACCCACAAGTCCACAGTGGCCCTGCAACACAGAACAAGACCATTTTAATTTCACAGCCACCCTCTTAAATCTAAATGTCACATCCTGGACCCAGGATGACCAAGGAGTTCCTTTTCAGAGGAGTGTCCATGGTTGCCTTTGCACCATATCGCCCTGTTCTGACAGATTTACAGGGAACGTAATATAGGAGAGGAGCCATTACGGGTAGAGAAACATCATCAGCCTGGGAGCAGGAGGCTGGCACCCAGGACAGTTGTCACCTTGCCTTGCACAGCCCTCTTCAAGCACACTCCTAATCTAGGCTGCAAACACATAGTGGCATCACCTACTCATCTTGACACTAATCTGGAAAGTGCTATGAGGGCTGCTAACCTCAGTAGCATCCCATTTCATGTGTGAGTAATAAGTCCATATTCCCTAGAGGGAGGTGAATGCTAATGATTTGAAACTGAGAGGTGCTGAGCACTTAAAGCCTCTGCTGAAGTCATCTTCTGGTACAGAAGGCACCCTAACAATTATGGGTGTTCCTAATCCTCCTGGGATCAGGACATAAATAAGGCTCTATATTTTTCTGTAGTTAATAAATGAGCTCCAATGTCTCCTACATAGAGGAAAGGTAATAATATGGTGTCATTTAGATGACTGCTTTGTAGTGTTCAAATGTGCTTATCTCTTCTATTTAGCTGTTTTCAGTGAAGCAATATCAAAGGATTATAAACAGTCCACCTAATGCTGTGAACACACACTGTGCATTTCCACACATTTGTCAAGTCATATCAAAGTTCAGCTAAATTTAATCCCATGTCTCTTGCTGGTTCATGGGAACCCTTGAGTGCGATGATTAAGAAATAAATGTGTTTCTCTGAAACAATAATGATTGATTTCTGAGTTCCAAGAGTGGCAGCTAAAAGGAATTTTCTTCACAGTTTTTTCTCCCCCCAATTAGCAAAAACTAAACTGCTCAAGCAAGAAATTGCCAACTAATCCCATTCAAACAAAACATTACTTGAAAAGGTTCAACTTTTTCTATGAGATGTTTCACCTTTTAGTTCAAGACAATCCAGCACTTGACATTTTATATCACTCACATACAAAAGTTAAAAAAAATTAACATTTGACATGGCATAATCAACAATTCTGATACTATTCTATTTTTGCAGTTGAAAGGTGTGAGAATGGAAAAGCATAGCTGTCTAAGAAAAAAAATTAAAATAATTAGGACCAGGTTGAATTGTTTTCACTATGGCTTAAAAGCATTCAAGGTTTTCTGTACATCCAACACATTGTTGGAAGTTGCAGTATATAAAAGCTGGAAGATCCTAATCTCTGGATTTGAGGCTATTGCATGCATAGAGGAGTCCTCTTCCCTAGCTCTTATGCTGTTGCCTGTTCTTTAAGGTATCACTCAAATGATAACAAACTTTTTTTTACTCTTGAGAAAGAAAAAAATATATTTTTTTTCCCAGCTGAATTGTCTTAGATTCATAGCTTCCAATTTTACCAAGTGAATAGATGATACCGGCAATATCACAATGTTTTTAACAGACAGAACCTCAGAGGAACAGGGTCAAACAGGAAAAGACTAAGGGAGTGTGGTGGGTTAGACCTTGGCTCGGGG
>NW_010140270.1:0-11393 GCF_000699245.1 Pterocles gutturalis | reverse complement strand
TCCTCAGTCTTGACACTTCCTCCTGCAATCTGGCCACCTGTGCTAGGAGCTGGTCTCCCTGGGCACACCTATTGCAGGATGGTTTGTCTCCCATCCCTACCCCAGAAGAGTAGTTCCAGGTGGTTCATTTTTGCAGGGTAAATTTCAAGAACAAATAGAGCATGTATTATTCTGAAAAAGCATTTTCATTTTAAGTGGATATAACTCATTAGGGACATTTTTCAGTATAGTATATATTAGCTGCACCAGATGTGAAATCTGTATTTTATTGAAAAGCATTGTTCTCTGCCATAGATCCTTTCTAGAAATAATGTAGAAGCTGGCATGAAAATGCTACTCAAATCCCTTCTGTGAACAAAACGTGTACACAGAATTACTTTTAAATTTTATAGACACACACAGCACTGTCATTATTCACTGTTCTTACAGAAGAGACATACTTCTGATTCCCAAGACCTTACATTCTTGTAATTACACTCCAAGGATAATATGTAAACAGTACCTTCATACTGTTGCATAAATACATTTGTGGTATCCAAATATTTAAGCATTTTCCACAGTCTTTTCTTTCTCTACAGTTTCCTACAGGCTTAGGCTTACAGTGTATGTTGCACTATGCACTGAACATCTTTAATTTTCCTTTTTTTAAGCAAGCACCCAGCACTCAGCAAACAGAAGGTCACTCAAAGCAATTTTTATTTTGAAATGGCCAAGCCCCCGTTCCTGCTGTCCCTGCGAGGGGCCAGTTGCCATGGTGTCTCAGGGTAGTTTTGGATTTGTTCCTTCAGCTCATTCCATTTTACTCCTTGATGGCAATCACATTACATGCAGAGGCAGGACACCACACAGTTGTTGCTTTTTATCCCTTGATTACTCCACACTTGCAAAATATCAGCCTGCACTGCATCAATAGAGGCAAAACACATTTTGATCTGTTTTGTGCTTCTCCCACTGCTGATTTCCTTCATCTTGGCCCTGACAAAATACTGTATATTGCAAAAGGATTTCTGACTCAACAGCCTGTATCTACCAAAATTATAGGAGAGAGATACTGTAGTCAGAAACATGATGCAGTTGAAAACCAATGCCAGCAACTTCATTTATATCAAGCAGGGATGACTGCAATAAAATAAGGAAAAACATGATCTAGCTAACACTGATGACAGTAGAACAATGTGACTGGCAAAAGCTGTAGCTGTGACAAACACACAGAGATGTGGTTATCCCCTCAATTCTCCTTAATATACTCCTCACAGGATGCAATTCACTAGTTTAACAAAAACAATCTTTGCTATATCGATCACCAACATTTAATACAAATAAATCTAGAATTCCTAACTTCTGGCAAGTTTGTGTCCCGAAAGTCACTGCAAAGTGGGTATTATTTTCTTTTTTTTGGGACTAGGTTTTTATGTGGCACAAAATGCTGCACCACAGCTTGTTTATAAACTATTAATAAAGCCTGTCAGTTTTGGACATAAGACATCTGTTTTTCGGAAACTAAAGCAGAAATGTGAGACAGGATCAGGAAGTGAATAAAGAGGAATTTTCACTACATGAAGCAATCTAGTCTCATTAAAAAGCACTTTCTCTTCTCATAATTCATCACACAGAATGCTAAAGTAAACATGATCTTTCCTTAGTAGAGAATATTTTAGGCTCTTTTTAAAACATGATGTAATCCAGCCTTATAATTTATAGTTTTAATATCCACAGAAAATGGTTTATATTCCACCTGTTGCCACATCTTTTGCAAGACAGTATATTTACTAAGTTGAAAGATACATACCCATACATGTACATATCTATATGGTCTATTTTTATTTCTACAGAGAAAAGGAGCTGCAATGTTGGGTCAGGAGATCTTTGTGTTGCACAGTTAGACTAGGTGGGCAGTTCTTAAGTCAGTGTGCCTCTATCCTCCTTGGCAAAGTATAAGCAAGGTCTTCCTATAAGAAGTGTCAGATCTACTTAATTTCGATTACTGTAACTTGGTGTGATCATCATAATTTGCAAAATTATGCCTGAATTTTAATTTTAAATGGTGCTATCACATATGCTAAGTGCAGCCGCTCTCCTAGAGATGTTTTTGTTTACTCTTCCTATCAAAATCATCTTATTTAACCAAAGAAGCCAACTGGCTTAATTTGATTTATATCCAGCCATTGAAAACAATAGTTTCCATTTCAACACTGTTCTAAGGGTAGAAACAGCAGGTCAGACACTTTGCTGCTTCCATGACAGACACGTTAATGAGCCAGCAAGGCCTCCTGACTCCCTGACTCTGCAGTGGGAATTAACATGCAGCCCCAGGGACAGTAAACCAGCAGGCACATCAAAATGCGTTTTACTCTGGACAGCTTTTCCTAGACCCCTACGCACTTCTCCTCCCGTGACTGTATGAGGGAAAACGTACAAACTATTTAAATCAATCTGCTTTAGGCTGGGATTAATTTCTCCCAAGGAGCTCTCTGCAAATTTATATGGCTTATTCCTCCTGTCTGTAAAGGACACCAGGCAGGTGAAGACAAAGCAACCTTCACTACCCGTACGCTCATAAAGATCTACAGTGTATTCAGATAAGTAGTTAAAGGTGCAAAACCCACACTGCAGTTATTACAATGCTTCTATTCTGCAAAAATAGCTGTTCTAAGGCCAGGCTGGAAGGCAAGAACTGATCAGAAAGCTAAAGGTAGGAACTCATGTTATGTTAATGATGGGAACATTGCAAATAAATACATTATTTGTTTATGTTCCTATACTCATAATTAACAAGCAGTGTAATTTGAAGCCTAAAGAAAGGCTAATTAATTTATTCAAATTAATTCACTACTAGGTAGCTTATTTGACTACTGTTTTGCAAGAAGCTTAGGGAACTTTTAACACAGACGCAGTTTAAACTTCCAGGTTGCAAAGAAAAAACCTCTTAAGTTTTCCTGTGACAGCTGCAAGAACCCAGCTCAGATAAATAAATGTGCGCAAGTGGGGGGAAGAGGTGTGGGAAGGTGGAATCTGTGCTAGGAGACAGCACAGCTTTGCACACAAACATTTATAGTGTGTAAATTTGAAACTGTACATAGGCAAATTGAATCCAGGTGCACTGATGTGTACATTTCTGACAAACACACTTGGGTTTATTTAGCTACGTTGCCAGTGAACGTACTTGCAATTATCAACCGATGTGATTCTTGTGGGCCAATGTAAGTGAAAAAAACCATCAGCTTGGCTGACTGACGGAGAAAATGTTATCATCACATAACATAATCAGGCAATTCAAGATTTCCAAGTACAGCCTAGCTGCCAAACATCTTATCCAGAATGGGCATTTATAAATAGAAGGTAACAATGGTGTATTTAGATCACCACTTAAAGCGGCAATTTTTAGCTTGTCCTTTGCTACTGCATCTAACTGAATGGCTATACATTTTTAGGAAACACATCACTACAATCATTACATTATTTATTTTAAAAAATATTTCTCTGCTACTTCAAAACAAGCTCGTTTATCCTATGAGGTTTCAAGCTCCCTGACATATGGTAGCACTACCTGAGCACTACATTTCATCCTTCCTTCTTCCCATTTACTTTAGAAGATACTCTGTGACAGAATCTTTCTAACTAACAAATAAGCCTGTATAGACCAGGAAAACCTGTACTTTTTCAAAAGTAAAAATGACCTCTAAGGTATTTAAAGGATTATGTTAAAAAAAGACTTTGCTACTAAAATAGAATCTCATGTGTAGAGTGTCCTAGATAAATGTCTAAGATACTATTGAGCATTTCAGAGTGTCCTCATTGAGCCGAACTTGTGACACTGCACAAAGAGTAAATTGTTAGCCACTGAATTGTAATGACTTTCACTCATCTGGTCTGCTTTGGGAATGTATTCTTGGTTACAAAATCTAGTTCAATGAGGCTTTGCGCATCTGAGAATTGAAGAAGACAGACACCAGAGCTGAGGGCAGTTTAGGATTATAAAGCATTTCTCCATCTTTGCCAGAGACCTGTACTGAGTGCCTTTTATTCACATGATGTGCCCAAGATCTGACACAAGCAATCTTTGAAAGACAAGGTTGATATTTTCAAACACTGCTAGAAGATGTCCCAATAAGAATGTCTGGAACAGAGAGACTGAGCGTTTGAATGTGCATAGTTTACCAGAAACCAAAGCTGAACTGCCAGCACTCTCAATTATGCTCAAAAAACCATCTACGCCTTTTTATGCACAACAGCTCCAACCACACAGAAAAACAGGGTTTACAGGTTAGTCTGTAGGTAACCACATATACCCAAACAGATACCTAGCAACTTAAAACATGGCTGCCATAGTTTTCAGTTAAGCTAGAATAGGCCTGAACATTTATTTGCTCTATGGTCTCGTCCCTCTTCATCTCTCTTTCTAAGATCTATGAAGGGCTGGATCAGCTGACCTCCAAAGACCCCTTCCCATCTAAATTATTGTGTGATTATACTGGGTCTCCTTAGGGCATGTTTTCTCACAGAGAATGTACAGACATCATAATGTGAGAGACAGAAATGTTTCTGAACAGAATAACCTCTCCAGAAACAGAGCCTGAAATTCTGGAAAATTTGTAATATTTTCAGGAAAAGCTACTGACACAGAATTGTCTTTCTTGTAAGGGGAACTTCAGCATCACACTGGAAAACAACAGGCAATGACCTATGAAGATTTCATTTACTACACAACCAAGCTGCAAATCAGCATACACAGAACATGGTTTTTCATTCAGCTTTCAGTGTCTCTTTACATCTGAACAGTAATTTGTTCCATGCTGCCTTCAGTGAAACCACATACACAGTGTAATACTTTTTGGCTGTCATGTATCTTTGTCTCATTCTGGGTCAGATGTTTACAGGTGTTCAAGCAATCAACACAAACAACTTCCAGGGACTTTCAATATTTGCCTTTGTAAGCAAAGTAGGTGTTTTTAAATACTGTAACATCATCTGCAGAGACTCTGAAACCTCCCTTACCTCCTTCTTTACCTCTTCTTCATCTTCCAGAGTCAATGCAGCCAGTTGCTTAGCTCTCTGCTCCATCAAGTTTACGTATCTGATTGGATTGGATAAGGCCTCAATCACATCTAGAAATAATGCAAATACTTCAGTTTCAAACCCCTTATGTTACGGTTCCAGTGCTCCTCGGGTTTTAAGAAAGAGACAGTATTTTTTTGTACAGATTTGCTGCTGATAGGTACTTGTACGTACTAGAAACAACAGTGGAGGGGAATACACCATCATGCACAAATACACTAACATAAATCCTCTTTAAGTTTGTGCTTGAGACTCGTGGATGTGCATTTTCTGCAGTGTTTTATGATGGATTTTCAAAACTTACAGCATCAGCCAAGTAGGATCTGGCTTCATATGAGGCATAGAGGAGCATTAGTAAAAATCCTGTTTTTTAAAAAAATCAAAATAGCTATGCAGAATACTGTTTTTTCACTGAAGATGCATGGCATGGTCTTTAAACCTATCCTTGTTTAGGGCTAATTGCAAAATACAGTGTTCTCCATTAAGCATGGCACTCTGATTATGAAACAATTATGTACAATGTGTCACGTAAGCAAAGTTTCATTCATGTTTCTACAGCAAATGCTTGGGGTATTTCCTCCTTTAGAGTCATATGAGGTCTGCTAAAAAGAAGAGTTGTCCCTAATCCTAAACCTCAGGCAGGCCACTGTAAATCAGACGATCACAACAATCCATCAGATGAGGGGTTTTTTCACAAGACTGTTATCCCACCATGGCAAGTCATCTACACACATTCATCTTAGGTTTCAATTAACCTTTATATTCCCCAGTAGGAAAATGCCACAGAATCACCTGCATAAGTATCAGGTACATAGTCTTTGACTTCTATGTACACAAAGAGAGCTGGCAGTGTTAAAGGTTGGTTCCTCTCATTCCTCAAACAGATGTAGTGATAGCCTGTAAAATAAGAAAAAAACAGTTCAAAGCATAAACTTTTCCACAGGCATTTCCAATGCAATTGTTTTACCATTTGTTATTTATAATGTAGCTCCAACTGAGCAAGCAACCCTAGGGACTTCTGGTAAGGAAAGATTTACCTGAAGGGTTTCAGAGATAAGTATACTGATAAGGGACTGTTGAAAAGGCAGTTTAAAATAGTATTTTCCCTTTACTTTTACATCTGTGACTAATGCTAAAAATTATCATTTATATAATTTTGATGCATTCTGTTTTATTACTTTTGGCTGGATGTTTTTTGTTGTTTCAGAGCTCTTACTTCATTTTCAAAAGTGTCCCTTGTAATATTCAGGAATCTGAACAGTCAAGTAAAACTGAGATGTAATAGGCCATCCACAACACAGTGTCTTATTATAAAAAATAGACAATGCAGCGCTGTAACTACAGTGTGTGTGTATGAATCCTATCATGTGACCAACCTTAAAAACGTATCTGAAAAAAGAGTATTTTCAGACTGTTTTGAAAGCTGTCTGTCTTGTAAGAGTAAGGGCACACATTACAGTGCAGCTTAGCCGAGTTAACAGCAAGGCTCTACAGACAGGGCAGCCCCAGACCCTTTCTACAGCCTACCACCATCTCTTTCCCTTGTTCACTGACACTCTTCTGACTTTGTAGACAGGCAGTTCAACTCTGGAAAAAGCAACCTTCAGAAACTGCAAAGAGCCTTCCATCAATTTAGCTCCCCAAAATGCCTCACCATAAGGTCAGGGGTATTAATGCCAGTTTAAAGACAGTGATGGAAGTGCACAGGTAGGAATGGGAGAAAAGGACTTCCAGACCCAACAGACTCATACAGCATTGCAGGGCTGCAAAGCTGCACCTCTGCCTCACAAATTGGTGCCTCTCACACCAAGTCTGAAGGTGTTATTTCAAGGCATGATTACGGATCTGCACACACGGGTAGCATGAGGATACAAGTCACGAGCAGGATGCACTTATCTGACGGGATCCTCACTTGGCCAATGTGAGCAACTCCCTCTCCAAGTAACAGCTATATCCTTGTTTTGGGAATAAGGGTAATTCTGTGCATTTCTGTGACAGTATGGTATAGTTTTCAATAATGTCCTTTGTCCTTTGTTCTAAAAAGCACAAGCTTAAAAGCAGGTACATAATTCAGTGCTCTGCTGAATGGACTCTGCTGCACAAAGGGCAAGTGCCATGGAAGATCAGCCGTGGTAAGAGCTCATTTTCACCACAAGAGGGAAATCCTTCACATCCCCCTTTCTCCTCTCCAATCACCTGTCTCTTCCTCTGGAGCTTGGCAGATTCTCCATGAGGCAACTATATCTATTAAGCCAGCAGAAAATGCAGCCAGCATTAAAAAATTTAGTTTTTTTGCTGGACTGAGAAACTGAGTTGGCTCATGAAAAAGGGGTGGAGACTGGCAGAGCTGGCACAACAGAATGGCCAGGGATGCGTGGCCATGAGCAGGGTAGAGAAAAGGGAAGGAGAGGGGAAAGAGAAGTGACAACTGGTGAGGAAGTCCTGGAGCAGTGACATGCCCAGCAGCCACCCCAGCTAAGACATAACTGCCTGGAGCTCTTCTTAGAAGAGCCCTGACATCACCTGCCACCAGACTGATTTATACATTACCTGAGATCCAGGCTCCAGGAATAATATGGACAACAACTGGGATATGTAAGTTTTGTGTTACTGCTGGGACTGGCTCGATAAGATACAGGGTAGATACAGATATTCCTCCTTTTCCAGTGGGAGTGAAGCTGGGAGCATGTTTATGGCCCATATGCTTGCCCTAATTTAATCTCTTCCTCTCCCCTCACTGGAAAAGCTGGCACTGAAGTTGAATGCTTCTCTTACTCAAAATGTCAACGTCACTACATCTTTCTGAAACATGATCTCTAACTAATGTCTCTGGCCTGGAAAATAAGGACTGAGTTGTCGCACAAGACAATTTTCAGTTAAGTGGCCACTCATTATAATAGAAATAATAATATGGTTTAGAGGAGATGAGTAATTATTATTTTTTTTTTAAGTTTTCAGCTATGATGATGAAAGTAATTCTGGGTTGGTTTAAAGGTCTTTCAGAGATACAACAGCTTGCATATAGGTCAGTCCTTGCATGCATGTAAAAATTACATTAGAGGAGCATATTTTGCTTTCATTCCCATCCTTCTCCCATTCTCACAAAGATGACATCAAAATTGGCTGTTGCCGCCCTCTTTCCCCTTAGAAGTGTACAACTGCACTTTTTAGCATAAACCTGTGAGCATGCAGTTGATTCACTGGAGACCAGTATGTGCCAACCACACCTCTGATCCATTAATTCTATTGGTTTTCCTGGATCATTACAAATTTAAATTACTGGTGAAATATGGTGTTTTCCTTTTCAAAGTTGAGATAGATTATTCAAATCCCCAGTTGCTCTAAATCTGCAGAGCAGCTGCTAATTTACAGCAGTTGGGATTCTGGCTTGCTGTTTCTTTTCACTAGGCAATGTCTGTCTCAATGGAGAAAAAGGTTTACCTGGTCGAATTGCTGAGACTGGTAATATCCGATGACCAATAAATTTCCCTCCTTCTTCATACACTGCTAGCCTCAAACATGCCAGGGAAGGTAAAACGACCTAGAAGGCAA
Source organism: Pterocles gutturalis (assembly GCF_000699245.1). Lineage (NCBI taxonomy): Eukaryota > Metazoa > Chordata > Aves > Pterocliformes > Pteroclidae > Pterocles > Pterocles gutturalis. The sequence goes on along the minus strand of NW_010140270.1, from coordinate 2,786 downwards.
TATTGTTGCATTATTAGCTTTCTGCTCTGAATGAAACAGCTTCTTCCAGACATAAGCTATATAGCAAACAGAAAAAGTTCAGTCTAGCAGATAGTAACATCTACACATCCATAGGAAGGTCTTACCACATAAGAGGTCAGGGTGTATGGACCTGTGTGTCAAAATAACTCTCACAGAAACATTTTTCAGTCAAGAAACTTGATGTGGGACACGTGCATAGTATGTTGAACCCAGCAATTTGACCCTCCATTTTCAATACGATACAAGGGACTACAGCAGCTCAAGTCCTATCACACCTGAATGCCACTCTGTTTTCGGCTTATTACTCACAGCCTTACATGCTTTTTCCTTTGTATTTGTGCCAAGGGGATTACTTACTTCAAAGAAAAGTCACTGATAGGCATATTAGTGTTGAAAACTCAACAAGTAACTCAACCTGTTTTGCAGAGTGTGAGTGTATGAATTATATGAACCATGTCAACCCAAGCAGAATTTTGCAGTGCTGCAGCATGCTCACTGGCTGGGCTAAAGAGGTTTAACCAGGCAGGATGTTTACTAGCACTGGATGCTTTCTTGGCACTACATAAGAAAGAAGGCCTAACAGCGAAAAAAGAAAACAGAAATCGGAAAAGGTTACTGAACTACCCTACTAAGACAGGAATCTTTAATATTACTTTAAAAAAATGTGCAGCATAATTAATCTCCTTTTCTTACTTAATGCTAACATACATACAAATGTTCATATTTTTTACCCGGGCACAGATACGCACTTTTTTTCAGAACATATGGTAAAATTTATCTAGACAGTGAAGGGGGAAAAAAAAAAAGAAAAAGCAACAGTCCAAAATGAAGAGCTTCTCTACTAATTTCCAACATTACTGAAAATAGTAATCTATGCTTCTCTGAGCACAGAGGCAGTCAGGCACGACCGTTAACTAAACAGAGAAATGAAGTACACTAATTAGAAGTTCACTACAGAAGAAAAATGCTAGTGATGTTTTCAAACTTAAGTTCTGGCAGGCTGCCAAAATAAAGTAATTCAGAAGGCCAAATATTCAGGGAAAAGGTACTCCCTAGAAAGCAGGGCTGCAAGTACCAATTGTCTAAACACCTCTCTGAACTACATTTGCTGAGAGAAATATGAAGTAAATTGTTTTACAACCACCTGGACTCAGGATACACTTATTCACAGTGCCCAATAAGCAAAACCAAGAGATTCTGGTGAAAAAACTGACTGCAAGCATACTGCAAAACCCAGGAAGACATTCATGTTGCACAATTCTAAAACATGCTTAGTATTTTCCGCTCCCTCAAAGTTTAGAGAATTGAATCCAAGTAATATCATTCAAATTGCATGCGTAGCTTGGGAGCCTATGTCTCATTTCAAGTGGATGGTATTTATGTGATTTCATCACCAAGGCTGTATTTATTATAGCACAATCTAGCACTACACAGAGATAACAGATTGCTTTGAAAGTGCTAACTTGGACAGCCGGATTGTTATAGCTGTATTCACATTATCTCGCTTGCGGGTGAACAGGAGGGCTGTTCAGCCAAGGCAAAATGCCACAGTAATTCAGCTAAACTGCTGCTCGTTCATAGGATGGCACTGCACTGTGCCATGCAGATGAGTCTACTGATATGTCTGCTGCTTCCAGTTGTGTCAGTGAAACAATCAAGGTGACTTCAAACTCACCTATTTTAGTAGGAGCTGGCATAACTAGACAGCAAAATTACACCAAAAGTGGTTAACGATAAACAGTTCAAGAAATAACTATTCAGAATCTCTTTTTCTTCTTTCCAACAAATGCAAAGTCTCAGTAAACCACAGAATTACCCTACTGGGCAGTGACAAAACAAGTACAACGCACATTTGGGAAGCAAGTGTTACACTGACCTTCTTAAACACTATGGTTTCCTCTTCCCAGATGGGATTAACTGCATTGCCTTGAGAGGTCTTGGTCTTCAAAGCTTTTCTTCTTGTATCCACAGGCAGGCCAAACATGTCCACTTCTACGTAGGTACCGACTTTTTTATCAGAAAGAAACTGACCTGAAATTATCTAAAACCAAAACAAAGGAGTATTACTAGAGACCATGTTGGTGGATTAGGAAATGAGTGTCTGAAATGCAGATGGATAATTCTCATTAATGATCAAATAGTATGCATTTAAAATAAAACCAAACCAAAACCAAAACCACAACAAACAAAACCCCCCACTGTTTAATATTGAAGACATAGAAAAACAGCTTATGAGGCCTTGTTTCCTGTGACTCTGTGGTCCTGAATTCCCCTATGAGCAATAATGTGGTTGAGATGATGCTGCTGCCCTTCCCTCCACAGAAATACTTGTTTGTATCTCATTCCTCAATCTGGCTGCCTATTTACATAACACAGTTATCTTTGAAAACTCTAATTTCTATGCAGTTTCAACAACAACTTAAAGAAATGCTGGAAGAAAAGAGGTAAAAGCACCAGAGAACTACATATGCTTTTAACTGTGAGGGAGAAAACAAACTGAAAAGCTGGTATTCTCATAAATGCTCTTCACAGAGGGTGAGGAGTTTCACTATGAAAACAAGAGAACTATGAAATAGCCGGTCTTCTCTATTTCTTATTTTTAACAGGAAACACAACTCTCAGCTTTAAAAAGTTAAAGAAAGGTCTGCAATTACTTCAGAAAATGAAAAAGGCACAGGAATATGTATCACTGTCACTGTAACTTAACAACTTCAGGTTGCCTAAAGTAAATCTTAAACCATTCACAGAATCACAGAATGTTAGAG
>NW_010140269.1:244-491 GCF_000699245.1 Pterocles gutturalis | reverse complement strand
CTTGGGGTCAGAGATGGAGCTTTGGGGTCTTAGGATGGAGATTTGGGGTCAGGGATGGAGCTTGGGGTCAGAGATGGAGCTTTGGGGTCCGAGGATGGAGATTTGGGGTCAGGGACAGATTCATGGTCCAGGGACAGAGATTTGGGGTCAGGGATGGAGATTTGGGGTCAGGGACAGAGATTTGGGGTCAGGGATGGAGCTTGAGGTCAGAGATGGAGCTTTGGGGTCCGAGGATGGAGGTTTGGGG
>NW_010140269.1:0-208 GCF_000699245.1 Pterocles gutturalis | reverse complement strand
AGAGGTTTGGGGTCAGGGATGGAGATTTGGGGTCAGGGACAGAGATTCATGGTCCAAGGACAGAGATTTGGGGTCAGGGATGGAGATTTGGGGTCAGGGACGGAGTTTTGGGGTTGGGGGTGGAGATTTGGGGCTGGGGAAGGAGTTTGGGGTCCAGGGATGCAGATCTGGAGCCAGGATGGAGTTTTGGGGACCGGGGATGTCAGGA
>NW_010140268.1:0-6661 GCF_000699245.1 Pterocles gutturalis | reverse complement strand
AATTCCTACGTGGGGTCCTCCACAGCTGCCCGAGCCGGGCCCTGCTCGAGGCTGTGCCACCCCCATTGTTCCGTGCCCCCTCTTCAATATGTTATTCACAGAGGCGCCGATTGGCTCAGCCCTGGCCTGGGGTGGGTCCAGCCTGAAGCTGGGGAAGCTTCCCAATCGTTTCTCACAGGGGCTAGATCAGTGGTACTCCTTCCCCTGCTCCGCCCCCCTTCTTACTAAACCCTTGGAGCCAGGGTGTGGGGGTGAACCCTTAGCAGTCACTTACAGGAGCCACCACTGCAGCCTCTCCCTTGCTGCCAGCAGAGCTGGAATCCAGGGAAATGTTTTGCAGCTACTTACAGGAGCCATTACTGTGGCCCCTCCCTGCTACCAGACAAACCCACCACAGAAAACCACAACACCCACAAATATTAACTTAATTTCACGATGTGAATTAAAACCTTAGCTGTCCTAGAAGTTAAAATAAACACTGTGAGACCTTTAGGTTGTTCCTGGTGGGGCATTAGAAAAGAGTAAGAAAGTTACAGAGTCAGCTAGAAGCCTGCTGCAGAAGAGGAATGGACGCATAAGTGATGGGAAACAAAGATACAGCTGACAAGTAGTTGTTGAATGACCTTAAAGAAAGGGAGAATGGAACTTTTCTAAGCCTGAATGCCCTAAATTTAGATATTTCTGGAAGCTGGGTTAGGGGATCTGGTATTATATTAATTCTGAATTTATCTAGTGTAGTCATATTTTAGCCTTTGCAGTGCTGAGGTCTGTAGAAACCTATTTCTCACATTCAGTAAATGCTAAAGCTAGTGGCTATTTCTAAGAACAGATTATTAGTATTTGCATTTATGAGCTTTGCATTTGGGTGTGAGCATGTCTTTCTCAGTGTAGATAAAAGAAACACTAAGAAGGAAGCTATTGAGTAAGTGAAATAATACACAGTTCTTACAAAGGAAAATGAAAAGATATGAGTGAGAATTCACAGTAATTTAGAAAAGACGGTTTCAGAGTTGAAAGGAGCTTTGCTGAGAGAAAACAGAAACTCATGTTTTTGGCAAGTGAAACTTTTGCAACAGAGTTGTCATTGCCAACAGTGCCACATTAATCAGATTTTATACTATTTCAGAGCAAAAGTCTAGTGCTTGTATCCCCAAGGTGTGGGAAATACTTATACAACCTCTGACAACTTTGTACAGCTGTGCTAATATTATCTATAATGTAAAAACATGAACTAATTTTTAGTTCTGAAAAAAACTAAAAACATCTGAAAAAAAAATCCACACTTGAACAATCCCTCGGATAAATCGTGACCTAAACTATCCCTCAGATAAACCCTGAACTTTTATCTAATTCTTAGTAGCTACTGCAGGCAGAAATGGGTCTTGAAGGAAATTAGAGGTGGAAAGGTAATAACATAGATTTATAACATGATAACATTCAGAATCCTCGTCATTGGAGGGTTATCATTATAATACCATACCCTTACTTTACTGATCTGAACAGGAATTGAAAAAATTCTAGCTTTCTGTGTATGCCATAATGAAAGGCAGTGGTCTGTCAGTGGGGGAATTTGAACAATTATACAGTAGACCTTTAGGCAGAGATCAAAGAACCAAAGTTGCAGTGTCTTCCTTTCGTAGGTAATTACATTGAATCTCAATGTTGTTATCTTGATTTGTTCTGTAGTGAAGCCTATTCAGAACAGAAGAGAATAGAGAGAGGAGTAAATCAGGAGTACAGAAGTAGCTGCCTGTGTTTCTTACAGAAGGGTTCCCCAGTTCCTTTGAGAGGACCCAAAGGACGTTTTTTCTCACAATCTCTTTAGAGATACTGCTTGCTAAAACAGGGGGATTTTTTCTACATGCACTACCCTGTTAGCCTGACAAATTGCTGATGTGTAGTAAACATGTACTGGAGGAAGGCATCCTTTTTTCTTGCAAGCAAGCCTGGGCCATATGCTTTGTTGCTGATAGCAATGCATGGCTGTGAGATGTTTAAAAGAGCCCATGGGAATCGTCCTGAATAACAGCTGGGCCTGTGCCTCCAATTCCCTTAGCTCCTGTGAAAATTCTGCTCCTCCATGCCTCAAACCTAATGCAAACACAATTCAAGGATGTTTTGAGATTTTTGGGGTGGAGGCATCAAACATTTATTTTGCTCAGTACAAGAACTATCTTTTTGCATTCTAACATACAACCAGATGTTTTCTATTTCCTTATATGTCATAATTGTTTATGCATAATTTATAAACTTTAGCCTAAATTGACTTTAAAAGAGATTTTTTCTTGACTAGGTTTATTGTACAGATCAATTTTCTCAAAGAGCAATGAAATTTCTGCTGTGTGTGAATGTCTTTCCTCCTGGTCTGCTCTGTTTTATAGTGTCTTTAGCCTCTAGCACTGTTGGTTTGGCCGGGCAGGTCGTCCACACAGAAACCACAGAAGTAGTGCTGACAGCTGACCCCGTAGTAGGGTTTGGGATACAGCTCCAGGGGAGCGTGTTTGCTACTGAGACGTTGTCTTCTCCACCTCTTATTTCCTATATTGAGTCTGACAGTCCAGCGGAAAGGTGAGGTTCTTTCAGTTGACTGCTAAGTACATTTTGGTGAGCATTCCTCGGGGTACTTTGGGCTTGTTGCTTTCAATTTGTGGTAAATTGAAGGGCCTTGCTCAGTGGAAGCGTGGCAAGTAATAAACTGTCTGTTCTGACAATGATATTTCCTATGCTTGGTCAGCTGTAAGAAGGATGACAAGCACTAGTGTTTTTATCATCCAGAGACCTCCAGCAGGAGACTGGAAGCTATATTTATGCAAAAGGAAAAAAAAATCAAAACATTACTGAAGTCAAAATAGTAATAATTCAGTGTGCCATGTGGGGAGGCCGTATCAGCTCTGTGCAGTTTTGGTGCAGAACCAGATCTTAGGGAATGCCACAGTTTTGGCTTACTAATGATCTCATTGCAACATTTCAATTGCATTTTTATACTTATGTATGTCTTTAATCATGGCATGAGAACAATAGCAGTTGCACAGGCATTACTAGCTGCCATTGCAGAGCTGCAATGCCTGTAGACCAGGGTCAGAGGCAGAGATGATGTCCACAGCTGGGTGGATGCATGGAGGTTGTGCCCCTCTTCCTGGGTCCCGGCACCTAGAAAGCACAAGCAATGCTGGAAGTGCCTGATAGTGTCTTGGTGCAAAGGGGCAGCAGCAGCTTCTGTCCCCCTCTGTACCTGGGTAGACTGTTGAGCTGCCACTCTTCTCCTTCAAGGTTAGGTTGAATGTGTTTGATATTGCTGGTTCTGGTAACGTGCACATCTGATGATTGTTTTGTGTCATTGTGTACCAAGGTGTGGGGTGCTGCAAATAGGAGACAGAATAGTGGCAATAAACGGTATCCCGACAGAAGACAGCACATTTGATGAGGCCAGTCAACTGCTCAGAGACTCCTCTATCACCAACAAGGTCACTTTGGAAATAGAATTTGATGTTGCAGGTATGAATGTACTGTTATTCTGTCTTGCAAGAAAAGTGAAGGAATAAATCCCAAGTACATTGCGAGTGTTAGGCATCCAAGGTGGAGACTTTCTTCTCACATATACAACATCCAGTTTTCAAGTAACCTATTTGAAATGTGTGGGGTTTTGTACAGCTTCGTCATTTCATTTAGCCCTGCAGCATTCTTCAGAACGCAAATAGAAATGGCAAGTCCTGTAATAAGATCTGGTGACAGTCCCTCCTCTGAGTTATTTCCCAACATTTTTCTGCCCTGAGATAGAAATATTCTGCTGAGCCGAGACAAATCCTCTACAGGCGAGCTAATGAAATGTTTTACTGGACAGAAAAGTATTATAAAAGGGTGGATAAGCAGAAAACTCTGAAGAGTTTCGCTTACAGTATCTCAAACCATCAACCTAAATGAAATAATAGAAACTGAATTAATAAAAGCCACAAAAATAATTGTTTATGTTGCTAGTGAGTCTTTATTATTGCTAATGGCTTTCCTTTCTTCTGTAATGTGTTTAAGCATACAGAATACACCTATAAAATCACAAATGGTGTAACTCAAACACATTATGTATGTGCACTGCCCCACTATGTAAATAGTAAAAAATGTTAAGACTTCTGTGTTCATCTGGCAGTAGCTCCTTTGAAGGCATGCCCATGTCGGATGTGCTATATTTTGTATAGTGTAATTATTGTTAATGGTATTATAAATCATGATGTCAAAAGCAGGCTAAAGGTTCCTATTCTGTATATTGTTTTAGTATGCACACATCTCGTATACTGTTAGGAAAAAAAGCCAAATACAATATGTACATTCATATACATTGGAAATTAAATATTAAAAAATAAGAAAACTAAATAATGACAAAGTCATTTAAATACACTTGAAGTCACATATGATTCAGTCCCTGGACTTGTTTGTGCTCCTCCTGTTTGCTCCGTGACAGCAGACTCACACTCATGGTTACACTCTCCTGCCAGGTGTATGTTTGTATGTTTCCATAGCTGTAATTTTAATCGCTGCTTTTCAGGCCAAGGCCCAAACTTTTGCTAGTAATGATGCCAAAAGTCAGGATTCAAATACAGTGCTGTGTGTTCGAGTGTTTTTTGGCTCAGTCAGCTCCAAGCACTTCTCCATTAGTGAGGGTTTGATTCTTTTTATTCTCAGTGGATGTAAAATCCATGGCAGTTACTTTAGCAGACAGTTAAAAATGTGTTAGACCTACAGCAACAAAGGCCTAAAATCCTTAAGACTTGATCTCCTGTCCTTTTAATTAAAAGTTATCTGCCAGCACTAAAATTTTAATGTGTGCTCACTGAAATTGCATACAAGCTAAAAATCTGCAGTCTCAGCTGGTTGCTGGCCCATGCAATCTCCATAAATTCAGTTAAACCTTAAAAAAAATTGAGTTACCATGAAATTACCAATAGAGGTATAAATCATACTTCATATGTCCTATTTCCTTCACTTCAGCACCTGTGTTTCATCTGTGGCTTGTGATGCTGATCTGATTTCGTAAATTTACACATATAGTTCTTGCGGTGCCTTATAAATTATCTAATGTTTAAAATTTTTTTTTTATAGAATCAGTTATACCAAGCAGTGGAACATTTCATGTAAAACTACCAAAGAAGCATAACGTGGAACTTGGCATCACCATAAGTTGTAAGTGAAAGTGCTTATTTTTAAGACCACATTTATGGGATAATTTGCAGATAGTAGGTCCTGTAGCTGTAGACTCATGTTTGTTGTGGTATGAACTTCTTTTTCATTTTTTTAGAAAGGCATGATTAGCAATGCTCTGTCTCTGATAAAGTATTATTCTGCAACAGATTTATACTCCCCTTCTAGCAGTTAAAGAAGCCCGAAGTTTTCGAGGCCTGAAGCTTGACCTATTCCTTCATGCATAGCATATATTTAACTCCCATAAAAGTTATTTTTAAAAAAAATCATCAATAGAATTAGGCCCATGCAAAGGTATTTTCATAGCCGGGAAGTCTAAAGCAAAGTCTGCCATGGTTTCTCACAGGCTCTTGAACAGAACCTCGCTGGACTCGAGGGTTCTTGCGGGCATAAAGATCCACATACATAGGGTTATTTTCTGCTTCAGAACCCAGAGTCTGAAGATACATCCTCAATCTGTAAAACTACTGGGCAGTCTTAAATGTGCAGGTCACGTACCAAAATCCCCTTTCAGTAGGGATTTCAGGGATTGCTAAAGAAGATAACAAGAGTGTGCATTAGTCTATTTCTCAAAAAAATATTTGTTACTGTTTTTTGAAATCAAAGTGTTTCTGTACTCAATTATTTTGGGAGCAAACAGTAAACTCTGTACTAGGACTGGATTTTGACCAGATAAACTCCAGCATACCGAGTTCAGCCCTTTACGGAAGGAAGAACAATCCATATCAAAGTTAATGGTCTTGTGTTTAATGTACTTAATGACAGTGCAGAATCTGGTCTCACTGGAGTTAACATTCCTTTACGGTTGTGGCCTTTCTTAAACTATTAGTCTTTCTTTGGAATTATTCATGTGTCTGGGGAAAGATTGTGCTTTGACTTATATTCTCACAGCTTTTACCAGTACAATGGAGTAAGGCTAATCAAAAGTACAGCAGGGAACTCAGTGCGAAGAATTACATCTGAGGAACAAATGAGAGACACTGCAGGCCTCCTTGCTTGTGTTGCACACTTGAATGAGTAATTGTTGGATTCTGTAAGATGTGGTGGAATGCTTGAAGCAAAATCATAGGTCTACATGTATTTGTGCAAATGAAAATATTGATAAATTAGAAAGCCTGGAGATAGGCTGTTCTATTTGAATGTTATTCTTCGGATCGATAATGGTTTGTAGGATTAATGTAAAAATACGATCTTCCGTCTTTGATTTGTACTGCTTTTTGGAATTCAGACATGTTGTACTTGTTTTCTGTCTGTAGCTATAAACTTTGAATGCAAATCTAATGTTCTTGGGATTTAGTATTTAGCACTCCTCTTCCAAACTTTGCATATCTTCCTGACTTGGAACTTAATTCCAAAAGTTAGTGCTTTATCGAATCAGAGTGACACCTGGTTGGTCTTAGCTCTGGTCTTCCAAGTACACTGCAGTATCTTTGGTGTTTTAATTAAATGATCTGTTATATATAATATTTAT
>NW_010140267.1:7123-19401 GCF_000699245.1 Pterocles gutturalis | reverse complement strand
GGGTGGTGGTAGCTGTCCTGTCGCCCCGGGGTGCGCTCGGGACTGTGGCCCTGAGGGGGGTTTGGGGGCGGCGGCTCTGTGTGGGGAGGCTGTCGCCTTGCCGGGTGCTGCTCGTCCCGGCCTGGCCTGAGGGGAGGCGGTGGCTCCCGTCAGGGCGGGGACGGGGGGGGGGGGGTCCCCCGGGTCGGATGTTTCGGAGAAAAGCGGCTGCGCAGGTCTGGTTGAGGCGGTTGACGCTGTAACGCTTAGAGCTGGCCTTTAATGTCTTTTGTAGATTCACCCTACTGGGAAGCTTTTCGTGCTTTCGGATGGAGAAGGAAAACATACGACTGTGGAGCTGAGCGAACCTGTAAGTTGAGGAATACTTTGGAAATAACTTGGTGTTGCCTCTTGTGGATACCGGAGGTTTTGTCCCTTCTGAAACCTGTGCACGCCTTGCATGTATTGATCTTTTAGTGAGAAAAAAAAATTCCCTGGTTTCTTGCTTGTCCACTTACATTTCATTGTCTCTGCTTCTTACATCTTCCAGCTAACCTGTAGTCTTCTTCAGATCTGCCTTGGTCTTCATCAGTTTTCAGACGGTGTTGAGAGAGAACTCATTCCCTGTCAGACACATCCCCGTTTGGCTACTTTGGCTTAACTATTTGTTGTTCATAGTGTGATATATTTCACTACCTGCATTAGCTCTATTTCCTTTCACATTTTCGTCCCTTACTTTATTGCCTTTATGTTTATGTGCCTAACAGAATATTTTGTGAAGATAATCCAAAAAACCCCAAGAATATGATATTCTGAAGAGTCAAATTTTGAGTTGACATTTCTCTATGTTCTTAGAACACTTGTCATGGCATTGCAATAACCTTCACTATATTGAAGTTACTGAAGTTCTGCCTCTACCTCTTTCTTGAGATCATGAAAAGGTTTCCTGCCTTGGGTTCTTAAATCTTCAGATGTCAGCATCTGACCAACGATTCCACAACTTCCCATACCTGAGTAAATGGTTGAATTTCATAAATGCATAGCTGCATTTTTAGGCACTTCACAGTCTGTATTGGTGTGTAAGGGAGGAGAAACTGGTGTGCGCAGAAAAAACATGCCAGGTTCATCTCTCTGGTTTGCTGGATGTAAATGGAGGAACTTTTAGATTTGCTAATCAAAGTGCTTTCTAACTTTTTCTCACCTTTGTTTGCATGTGTGTGTAGTTCCTCCTTTCAACAGAGAAACACAAAATTATGGTGAGGGGAGAAAATCTATTGCCGTGTTGCAGGAAACTTGCTAGAAAGTTAAAAGTAAGAGATATTGGAACAATATTACTGAAATAGAACTGGAGTCTTAAAATTAGTATCTTAAAAATAAAACACGTTTGAGTTATATGATTTTGGAATAAGATAAAATGGGTAGCCTTTTTTTTCCCTTGTTCAACCAAGAGCTTTTGATTGTCAGTATCTTTGTATTCTGAAATCTTACTGACAGATTACTTAAGAAATCATTTCCGTTTATAACTCCTGAATCTGGAATACTGGAACAGCTCTCTGGCATGTGTGATACCTTGTTAGCTCTTACATAATTCTGTAATTTACTCAGGTTTGAATGCAGTGCATTAAAATCTAGATTCTTCTGCTCACTGTGTCCTAGATTAGTCTCTGTTCAGTGATTAAATGACATGGTTTTATATACTTATAAACTGGTATCTTTCCTCTGATGCTTTTTTTTTTCCCTGTCGGAACTGAATTGGCTGTTACAACACCTGTGAATCTAAGTGGCTCAAGGCTTTTGTGGGTTTTTTTTGGAGAGCGTTGGGGTGTTCAGTAGTACTTTATTGTTTGATGTGGAACAACCTGTTGTCATGAACAAACCGTCAGTTGTGGAGAGTTCCTAGCTTAAGTGCTGTGCAGTAGAGACAGCAGATAATTTAGTGATTTTAATATTTGGTTTGATTTCTAGCTAGATGAAGAGCTCTCAGGAGTTATTGAGGTAGTCGGAAAAGTAACAAATCAGGCAACCATCATGTGTGCATCATATGTCCAGTTCAGAGAAGATAAAAGTCCATTTGGTAAGTAAGAATATACATTATGACAAATCAATTTTGTATTCTGAACTCTTCTTCAATAAGTAAGAAGGGAGAGCCTGATTGATTACCTTTTCTGGTGGACAAAGTCTTTCTTCAAGCTGCCAGATATGGAGTAGAATGTAGAAAAGGAGAGTGTCATGGGAAAAATTCTGTACAAAATGTACTGGTTTACTATCAAACTGTAGGGACCGACAAACCTGGAGCCAGTCTAGATCATGGTCTGGTGATTCTCCCACTCCCAAATGTGTGGTTCTTTGCCTTGTGCTGGACCTTGTATGATTGTGCATCTAGCAGGCCTAAAAATAACCCTCCAGAAAGCAAGCAAGGAGAATGTGGCTGCCTTGGGAAGATTGGGGAGGATGAGGGAGACTGGGAACACTCAGCTATACTGCTTTAAAATAAGCAGTGCTTTAATGTTGTCATTTGCTTGTCAGGAATTCAGCTTACACATCATAGCCGTTTTCTTTGTCCTCTTTCAGATCTGGAACTCTACAATGAAGCACTAAAAATTATTCATGAATTCCGTGAATACTTCCCATTCGGTACTGTGAGGAACAATTGATTTTTCTTAGCATATATTTAGAGCTTCGGGGGGACAATAGTACCATCGCTTTCTTGCCTGACAGCATGGTAACAGTTGCATCTATTTCCACAAATATAACGAAAAGATGCTGTTACATATGCTATGTATGGCCAGTGAAGAATGTTTTCTTTGAAAATTAATTTATGCAGCAAGACAGAGAACACTTCTATGGGTATCTCACTGTCTGTATATATTTAACCCTTCTGCATCCATGAGGAGTGTTCTCTTGCAGGATTGGACTTGCTACAAGCTGAAGTTTTGTAGGCATCTTTTTATTGTTGTTGGTAGTAGTTCTAGGATACTTTACATAAAACTCGTATTGAAGACATTTGGTGGGGTTTTAATATAAAGATTTTTTTTAAATTTCATTTGCTTTGATAAAACTTACTGAACATGGGGAGGGTATTTTGCATCTTGAAAATAGTCTCTTCTCCAATAAAAAAGATCTCACTGCATTTAACTATTTGTGTCAGTATTACATGTTAGAGCGCTGTTTTCAGTGATACAGGGTGACCTGCATTCTATTTTACCTGACACAGGTAATTTAACAAAGTGGAGTACAAAGTACTTGCCCTTTGAACTGATGTTAAACACTTGGAAGATGTTTAGTTAGGCTTGGGGATTTCAAGCACTGTTGAGTTCCCATCACAACCTTCATTCTTGGTGGGAGTCTAAGCAGAAGTACCAGATTCAGCCAGTACGTCATTATGACTTTAACTATATAAATTTGCACGCAATTCCTATTTTTGTTACTGTCCAGGCTACTTCCAGCATGTAGGAGAATTCTTACATCTCTTAAGGTAAAATCTAACTTTCAAAATATCCTCTGTGAATTAATAAATAAAATATTTTGAAGTACTTTAAATAAACCTTGTTTATAGCCATCTTCATTAACCTTTCATACAAATGCGTTTCAGGTTTAATGGCTAGATGTAGTGCCTTATTAAGATTGCTAGCTGTGTCCTTATTTATAGGCATCGCCATTTTAAGTCAAGGAATTTCTTTGTTTTAAAGCCTTCTTATTCATCAAAGTTAGTACAAACTGGGTGGATGATCAAGTTAAGAGGTGATCTATTTTTTCCACCTGTACTTAGAAGACAGTGACACAGTGATTGTCACAGGGAAGGAGGAGGACTTGTGAAGTGTGAGTCAGTCTCATACAGCAAACAAGAACATTAAGTCAATGTGGCATACCATGTCCTGTCTTGTAGTGCTGTCACTACTATATTGTAGTGCTTAACAATATTCAGTAAGATAAAATGACATTGTTAATAACTGCATGTTTGTTTTCATAGCATATTAGTCTTTTGTATTATTGCACTTTAGAAAACTGGTATTTTGTGCATGTATATATGTTATGTACAAATAGTTCTTGGTTACCAAGACTATCCAGACATAGTAAAATAGTCTACCAGCAGCTGGCTGTATCCCTTTACCCCCACACAGAGACCATCCTTGGATACATGGTCCTGTGTGTAAATATAGGAACACATCTGAGCAGGAAATGCTACAGTTTCCCTTTTGTCAGTAAGACTCCTGTTTATCCAGTCCTGCTGCGATGGTACGGGGCTAGGCAAGCAGGATACAAGTAAAATTTTCCACTATGTGCTTTTCGTTCATCTGCTCCTCCAGACTGTATCAAGGTTTGTGAATAAATGTCCTGCCCTGGCTATATGGTTATACTAACAAGACAGCAATGCAAGGAAGTGTAAAATATTCTTGATATTAAGGGAAAAGTAATGCTTGGGTCATACATGCACTTAGCAGGATGACAATGTGGGAAACTGTCGGACATTACAGATAACCAAGGGAAAGGAGTAACGAGGGGCCTGCTAACCCTCAGTTAGGACTGCACTAACAAGATAAAGGTGTGAGAATCTGCCAGACTTTGCAGATAATAATAAGGGAAATAGTGATCTTATGGGTTGCTGACAAAAGGGGAGTCACCAGGGCAACCATATTATAAACACCAAAGAGGGATGTCACCAAAACCAGGGTGAGCAGCAGGGCCAGTAGTGGCAGGTGTGAACAGAAGCTGGTGGCTTCTTTAGGAGGATGTTGGGGTGGTAAAGGGTGGGAACCTGAGAGAGGAAAGGGGGATATGAAGTGAATGATGTCATGGGGGCTGACCAGGAGAGGTTCCCGTCACTTGGAGCTGGACAGTAAGCCCCCTGCTACCACCACTACCACCACCCACTGACTTCTGGGACCTGGCACCTTTCTCCCTGCCCTTGCTAAGGGAATGTTAGGAAGGGTGCTCCAAACATCGACATGGGAACACTATCACCTTGCGTCCTCCTGTAACATCGGACATAGTTGGCAGGATCCTAAACTAAATAAACGTTATATACGGAAAAAATAAATCTGGTAGAGAAGGGGCATCTAGCAGAGGCACAGAGAAGCATGGATTGGGAAGGAGAGCTGTTGGACAGGTGGCAAAGGGATTGAGCAGGTCCCAAACTGGGCTCCCTTGGCTGCAGGGGAGGTTAGGCTTTAGCAGAACCTGGTTACCAAGCATTTCAAAAACAAGAGGCAGCTTCAGGCTGCCTGCCTTGGTGCAGGGCTGGTAGGTGGTCCAGTCTTCACAAAAGACTGTTCTGAACCTGGACAACTATGTTTTGAGAAACAATTCTTAAACCATCAGTCTGTTTTAGCTGTCCAGCAGTCTGAACTGCAAATAAAAACCATGAAACAGGTGATGGGAGAGTTTTAGTTAGGAAACTTACACATGGGGGGAAGGAAACCCTGCGCTTTGGGAGGGCAATGGCACAAATGCATCCCACCAGCCCTTGTGTGTAGTCATAAGACATTGCCACTCTAACAAGGGCTGTGCAGCAATCCACGTGCTCCCACTTTCTCCAGCCCAACTTCTCCTTGACAAGTCCAGCGGACATAAAAATCAGCTGGTGGTTAAGTCACTTCTGCTCAAAGCCCTGTAAGCAGTGGGACAGAAGGACTTGGGTAAGAAAGCTGGGAGCAGCCCTCCTTGTGGGCCAGCCAGCTACTGTGACTTCCCTCTGCTCTGACTGCCCAGAGGGGGAACGGCTTTATGTCCCAGTTGGTTGAAGTACAGAAAGCAGTCTCTGAGTCTGAAATGGAGGAACAGAATAAAATTTGTCAAATTCTCGGGGAAATTCAGTTCTCATAGGGATCCTGAGGGAGGCCACGAGAATGCAGCTTTCAGTGAAGCGCCGAGCAGGAACCCAGGGCTGCACGTGGGAGGCTGGGAGAAGCCCTGTCAGAGGAGTCACTGCAGCCCTGTCTGGCCAGCGCTGGACTCTGGGCTGTGCCTGGTCACCATCGCCAGACCTGCTCTGCTGTCCTTGCTTGAGCATGGACACGCACAAAACTCACGTTGTTCTCATCTTCAAGCAGTCTGTGCATACAATGGGAAAGCGCTTGTGCACTGCTCGCACATATAATGAAACAAAAATAACATAATGTAATCAGCATGAACCATAAGGCCAAAACATTTTAGCATGCAAGGCCACCTTCCTCTAGTTAACTCTATCAGAGTCGAGCAGATATCAGAAAACAATCAAAGTAATTACAGCTAATAAAACTTACAAATCCTCATTTCCATAAAACAGAAGTTTTATTGCCTGTATTTATATAAATGGGTATGATACATTAAACCCCAGCTTACATTTAAAAATGGGAACATTTTGAAGAGCTCTTTAACAGCAACATAAAGTGTGCAAAAATACTGGAAAGATAAATAAATATTCTAACAAGAAAAAAAAGTAACCACTTTCCCATGCCTACAAATATCAAGTACCTCTTAGATTTTTAACTTAAAACAGATCTTTGTCAATTAGGTAAGAAAATTTAGATCAGAATAAACGTAGCAGATGTATTACAACATTAATGCTAAATCAGAAAATATAACCTTAAGTCCTGAATGTAATCATGTACATCTACAGAAAACATTTCCACATTCTATCTTGTTGCAACTACACTAGAGCACTTAGAAGTAATGGTATATTACAATATAATCTCTTTTAAAACACAAGTTTTCACAGTCCTGGCAATAAGGTACCAGTTTATTGCTAGCATTCCACTTAGTATTTCACAGCACGCAAGTGTTAATTATCTCATATCTCAGTATATGAGATACTGTTTCTACCAGTAAATAAACACACACCAAGTAAACTGATGTTATTATCACATACCTTAAAACAGGTTTTTTTTTCCCTAATTTGTGTTAATTTTGTTGCCTACAAAATCAAGGACAACAATACCAATTGTCTTCTAGCACACTATTAGCAAAAGCTCATTGACTGTTTCTCAAATTAATAAGTAACCTTAATTCCAGCCGGTAACACATCTAGAACTACTTCTGGTCAATGACTTAAAATTTTATAGCCTTTTAGGAGCAGACTAGTGTCCACTAGTGACCAGAAGCAGGATTTATACAGGTTGGTTTCATACCTCCCAGCATATTTCGTTAAGTACAAGAAAATGCTGATTATCCAAAAGTCTTCAAATATTTTTGTAGTCAAAACTCAGCATGTAACTTAAAACTTTAATATTTACAAGTCTCCAGTCCTTGAGATTTCAGATCTTCACAGTACCATATTAAAAATTACTCAATCAAATGAAACCTCCTATAGTTTAACTGCACTCTGCACTGAAACAGACACATGACTTCTCAGGGAACTCTTCTCTAGGATACAGATGTCGCTAGGAGACAAAATCCCCAAATTCTTTAGCATTAAAATTCACATCAGCTAGGTATGTAGGTAAATTAAATAAGACCTTGAATTGCGAAGATATTGCTTTACTATTAACAAAACTTGGGAACAGAAAGAAATGGATTTTTCTTTAAAATAAAAATCTTTAGAATACAATTAACAGTGGCACTTGAAAGACCTTACAAGGAAATGACTGTTTGCATACAAGAGTGTGATCAAACAATGAAGGAGGAACCCACAGCATCACTTTGCGATCTTCTGAAGAACACTTTTCAAGTGTTTATTTTGAAGGCCCACTTTCACTAAACACAGCATATAAACACTGCTTTGTTCAGAAATCAAATAAAAGGGCCGATCAGCATTACCCTGAAAACTTTACTGAAAGTTTTAGAAAATTCAAAGAGTCCAAAATTCCAGGAGTGCTTTTGAACTGAACTGCTTCAATTCTCTGAACAAGGACCACATACTATACCCAGAGGCTCATTTCAGGAATACCTGTTTCTACCAAGGACAGTCATACACACATAATTTTACTAATCTGATAGCAATTTATTTTTTCACAGTAAGTCACAAAAGACCTTTGTCTAAAATATACACTTGGACTATGATGGACATCCATTAGAGAGCCCCACATTTTCAAACTATATTTATGCCTGGACAGTCTCTGCTGGAATGAGATTCCCTGTTGTATCCAGCTGCATACACTTACAAGAGCAGGCAGAAACCGGGCACTCGGTATGGTCCCTAGATAGCAAGAGCAGAAAAAAAGAAAAAAAGGTGAAGTAAAATTAACAAGAATTTTCTGATCTATACATTTAAGTATGTGCAGGGACATAGTAACTCAGCAAAACTCAGTTAAGTTTTGCATGTGCTCTAAACCAACAAAATGTTATAATGATAGATACAGCAAAGGAGGGATGTCCCACACAGCACAGCACACACATGTGAAATAAGAAAGATTTTAACATCAACTTACCTGAACCAGCTAAGCATATGCCCAGCGTGGCCACCATGCCTACAGTTGTGACACCAAGTAAACCAGTTGTTGAACTGGGCTAACTTCTTGTCTTTGCTAAGATCCACTTTTTCATCTGACTTGGATCCTCCTGTGCAGAGGTAAACCCACCCCCAGAAATATGCTTGTAAATCATTATGTTTAATTTATATTTCAGTCCCAGTAATACTCTTAGGAACATTATGTGAAAAAGTGGCCTAATTTTAAAAGAGAAGTCAGTAAAATTATTAAACAGATAAGAACTGGTGGAAAGCCAAAACTAGAATTATACTGCTGAGCTGTTGTTTCACATCTTACAGACATGCTAAACTTGCCTGTTAAACAAATTTTAGAGACAGAATCTCTTTCAAGAGTGATTTATGTTTCAGTGATTGATTTATGTTCCAGTGAATTATGTGCCTGTTTTACTGTAAATGAAATGTTCTGCTTTAGGAAAAAAAAAAAAAATTTAAAACCAAACAAAATCTAAGTTGTGAATTGGAACAATTACAATATAGAAGTCATAACACAGATCAGTGAAAGAATAAGATATATAAAGATAACTGCACAGCTGATCATGGCTCTACAACAGGACTGACCTAAAAACATATAAAAAAATCAGTTTAATTTAGACCTTGTATAATGCTGAGCCCAAGACATTTTGAACCAAAAGATTCTAGTTAAAATATTTCTTAGCTGTGACAGCATTACCAATTCATTTACATTACAAGATTTCTGTAGCATCCCTACAAGTCATTTCAAGAATCTCCCTTCCCATTTCTCACAGTTTTAAGGCTCACAATACTGACAACCACAATACTTGAACCTTTTCATCTGTATAACCATGGAATTTGACTGACAGTTTCACTGGGAAAACAATCAGAACCAAGTAACTGTGCCTACTGTCTGACACCAAACAAATGAGACACAGGTTTCATCATAAAATTAGATGAGATGTAAACAAGTTTTCAGTTACAGTCTTCCTCCCTCAAAATGAGTATGAATATTTACAGTACAAACAGAAAGAAAAAGGTGCAACAGAAGATCTTCCATCAGGAACTGCTAACTAGGCCACTAGTACTCTAGCTGAATAACTAAAACCCACTGTGACATACCTGGACAGCTGGAAACTGGTGTTCCCATATTTATCAAGCAAAGTGCACAGCGAGGAAGAGGTTTACGGCAACCAGGACAGCTTGTAACTTTTGACTTAGTTGGTGAACCACTAACTCCATATTGGCTAAAGCCTCGTCCCTGATGAGGAATAGCTGAACAGCTGTACGAGATTGATTTTCCACAGAAATTGCAACTCACAAACACCTAAAGAGAACAAAAGCCCAATAATTTTTCGGTTCAGTTCCACTTTTGCTACAACTATGAATGAATTTGTTCAAGCTAGCAAAACTGATATTCTAGAGAGTGTCCTGGAAAGCCAAGGCTACTTATGAAGGAGTTCCTAACATCTTGGCTTATAGATGTGGCACGCAGTCCTGAGAAGCAGGACTTAATGATGCCCGTTACCTCAAAAGCACATAAAAAACACAAGTGCACAAGTGCTAAAATGTGGAAAGGTATAAAGATAATAAAAAGCTACACCTGTAGTAAAGAAAGAAATGAAGTTTACTCTACTTACTGCGTAATTAAATCTAGTCTCTCCCTCCTTATAGTCAGGTGACCAGCTCTAGAGTTCCCAACATGAAGATTTTCCTAATAATCTTTATCTGCATACCTTATGCCTCAAGTTGTGACTTGATACCAAGGAGCACATATTTTAAATTCTTTAGGGGCTATTTATGTTGATCACACGATGAAGGAGCAATAAACTCAACTCCCTCCCACTTGGAGCAGTACAGATGCAGCTCTCCCAGACATGAATTCAAAACCAGACTTCCTTAGAAACTTTTGGGCCTAAGGTTTGCAATGCACATAGTTAGCAGACACGAGGGAGTGGAAGGTGCTGCAGTTAAGACCATGTTGGCTAAAAATGCCACCAGATGTTAAGTAGATAGCATTTGAACAGGGAGTTTAGCTTATGTTCAGAACTGATAATGAAAGTTGCTGCTCTTCACTTTTAGTTTCAAGTTCAAGGGCTTCAAAATAGCTTTGAGGTTTGCTTCAATTCAAACAGAGCCAATTTGAACTGGTTCTTGGTTCAATTCCCTGGTTTCAGCATTATCCTCACCATTCAGCTGGATGATACATCTCTGATTTTGCTTTTCAACATGTGAGAAAAAACAAACAGTTTCCCCAAAGAAAGTGTTGAAAAGTTACAGTTTCTGTTATTTGAAAGAAAAGTGTTTAAGAAAAAAAAAAACCCCACACATTTGAATAAAAGTTGTAGGGAACTGATTTCCTAGATTAAATATAAAGAAACATAGCTTTGTTTACCATACTTCTGTACTCTCTATCAAAACAGTTAAGTCCTTTGTCAAAAATTAATTTGAAAAAAACACAGATACTTTTTTAGGGCAGCATCAGTTGAAATCCTTCTTTTACACATGAATCCTCATGAAAGACAAGGTGCGGCCAGCAACTTTTTTCTATAGAAGTACCATGGCACTTTCCTTTCTGGATTGGTCATACTTCATACAAGAATTACAGTTACCTGGGCTAAAGGTTTTGAACTGGGGTCCAGCTTACTCCTATGGATATCAAATTCTGCACGTTTATGCCAAAACCTCCAAGCATCTAAAAGATTCCTGTAGTTCTCAATCCAGTACTGAACCCTCTCATCCTTAAGTACATCTGATGGAGAACCCTAAGGCAGGCAGGAAAAAATGTCAGACGCACAGCGCAGATACACAATACATATTATTCACTTTTTCAAAACACTTTACAAAGCATACAAGAAGATATGAAAAATAATACAGTGTAATTTGTCTAAAAAGATTAATTTTCTGTTAAACTGTAAATCGGGTTTGATGAAAACTTTTCATCGGTCTGCCTCTCCAGTTGAAAATCCCCACGCTGCCATGTCCTACTGAAAACTCGTGTCTGTCAGATGAAGGTTTACAAAATTCTGTCACATATCAGAGTCTCTACCATTGTTATGATTACATATGCAGTTAAACACAGTGCTGGCAATAGCTGCAACTGTGTAAGGGCCAAGACAAGTCCATCACAAAAAAACCCCCAAACCAATACCTACAGACAAACAAAAAACCTAACCTCAGTTCCCTATCAAAATCCCGAGGCAAAAAAAAAAAAGTTTTGACCCTACGAGGAAACACACCAGCAATAAGCAGTTCAGCTATTGAAAAGAACTATTTTTTTCTTTTTACCTCTTTCCTCTACTATCTCCTCAAGCTATCTCAACCAGAGAGAGTGAAGATATGTTTGTAGTTAACATTCAGATGATTCCACAAAGCAGGCATGATATATATTGTCACAAATTATTATAGAAAATACTCTTTAGTTCACAAGATTCAATACCATACTGCTAAAGAAACTATGCTTAGTTGTCTTCCAGAAATATTTATTTTTGAGTGAAACACTAACCTGTAGCATACAATAGCTTGCTGTCTGGACATCTCCAGTTCTGTCAACATAGCTTTCCATCAAGTCCACTCCATCTTTTGTCAACCCTGTTAACAGTATTCCCTCCAAATTCCCAGCATCTTTCATTTCATTTGTCAACTTTTCAATAAACCTGTTCAGCTATTAAAAAAAAATATTATTTAACTTTTGCCATCCGTTCATCCCTTCCTAACTCATTTATGTCGGTCTATTTAAAAACTTTCAACAACTGAATCACTTTCTTTTAAGAGCATGTTTTGCTAACAGCTGGATGTTTTAAAGGAAAATGCATGTGGCTATATCCACTATATTGCAAGAATTCAAGTATTTATCAACAAACTGTAAACCTCCTATTATGAAGTGCAAAGAGGGAAGCTACGTATTCTTTAAATACTTCACTGAATTTAAAAGAAAACATTC
>NW_010140267.1:0-7092 GCF_000699245.1 Pterocles gutturalis | reverse complement strand
CTGCTGTAAAACCAAGCCTTAATTCAAGAGAAGGTAAATATCTGGAATACTGAATAAGTACAAATACTCTCCAGTAAGGCAGTTAATGCAATAACATTTAACTAACTAGTATGTAATCAGTGTTAAAAAAAAAAAAAAAAGACAAAGATCAAGCTGAAAGTACAAACTGAAGCCCAGATTATACCATACCTTATATCCTATTGTGATCAGAAAAAACAAATTGTTCATGACTCATTGCTTCCACTCTTCACCCCTCCACCCCAGAGTTTCTTCTGTCTCTAAATAAAAGCCAGCTTAACAGTTTGCTTAAATGTTCAACCACAGACTTACCTGAGCATCACTGAGGAACTTGCAAGCAAATGCCACTCTGTCTCGTACAGCTACGTTATTTTCATACTTTGGAGAGAAAAAGGGGAATACCACCATCACATGCAAGCTTCCACATTTGTCAATACATGGTTTGTAAAAGTCAGAACATTTGCACTGTTGCATAACTAATATTATGAATTTGATAATGGACAAAGAAAACATTGCATCTGAAGAAAGCTAACCCTAATTTTCAGATAAATTGTTTATACTCAAGTACAGGTAACAACACCAGACTGTGACTACTGGAACAATCTATTCAAATGGTAGAAAGCCACATATCCATATACTGTTTATGAAACTCTGGATACAGAAACTTTGCAAGAGATGTAGGGCTGGGCTATAATTCTTCTAGCACATATAGCCAAGAGTCTCACCAAGTCACAGGGGCAAGAAAAACAAACCTTTGTTTACCATACTTACAAATTCTTCCTAAAATCACATCTAAAAGTTAAAAAATAAAAACAAACCCAACCAAAAGAACATCCAAACACCCAGAACACGGATTTCTTACAATGATATTGGTACTCAAGGTGCAGCAATGCAACAGTATTTACTTGCTGCTTTCTAATCCTTTTACTAGATCTGACACTTAACAAAAAATCCTTGACTAGATTCATCCTGGCACTTAGCTGTGCCCATATTCATCCCTCCTGATATTTTGAGAATAGAAATTGTGATTGACACTGCTAAAGCAAGATATGCATGGCAAAATCCTTTTCATGTAAATTTCAACAGGTTTAATTAAAGAACAAAATAAACAAAAACCTCATGGTCAGTTTACAACTCATCAATAAAAAACAACTATAAAATTATTACATAACATCTACAGAACAAGAGCATTCTCTCTTGTCAGTGTAAAAAAAAAAAAAAAAAAAAAAAGACTCAGGGTTCTGTCCTCTGAGGTTCTTCCCTCATTCTTATTTAATACCCTGAAAGCACCGCATTTTGACAACTTTGTCTTTACCAGGTTTAGGACAACTACCTTGTTCTATTACAGGAGTCCTTTCTTGAGCTAAGTAATTCCTACTGAATCAAGTATTTCTGTTGTTCTCTAGCCAAGGAGCAAGTATGTTACCCCTCTAAAGGCTCAGAGCATCTCACAATTAAAGATTTAGTTTGCTCTGCACATGGCGAGTTTATACCCATTTCAGAAGATGTAAAACTATTGTTTACAGTTTCAATACAGTAAAATTATTGTAACAAGTAAACAAGGAAAAATAAATTACAATTCACTGCAAATATAGCTTGATCAAAGTTCTCTGAACTCCCCTGCACTTACTATTTTGTGCATTTCCATCATTAACCTCTCTCTCCCTTTCTCTTCCCACTTAAATTATTTTCATAATGTAGTTCTAATAGTTTAAGAATTCCACACTAAAAAAAATTCCTCTGTGTGAACTATATTGGATATTTTTGCTGCTTCTGCATATATTTGTATACTCTGTTCACTAACGCAATGTTCACTAATATGAGATGTCTGTTTAGGAGAAAAAAATAGTATCTGCCAGCATCAGAGGAAAAGAATACATTCTGATCTAACTAACTAATGGAGTATATAGCACTTCTGGTACATATGCATGTATATATATGCACCTATTACTTAAAGGAATTTTAAGGTAAGATAAATTTACTTACCAAAACACCATCATATGAACCAGACTCGCTTGTCAGGAAAGCAAACATAGCACACAAGTAGGGATTGTTCAGCTGCAGTCTTAGAGTACTGCACATTTCTCTCCAAAGGGAGTTCTTCTCATCTGTGTAGCCTGATAGAGCCATTGCTACTACATTAAGGTTCAGATCACCTGATTTATTAAAAAAAATCAATGAAAAAATATTCGAGTTAAGGACTTAAAAAATCCAATTAAAAATGCAATTGAAAGCATCAGTTCGAAACAGAACATTTTGTCAGAATGCAAGACCAAACGCAGTAGAATTAACGCTAGCTAAAATAGATGTGCATACACTAGCGTTTTGTCTTTTCTGCTTTAAACGCCTTTGTTCAGGTAAGTTAACAGCTCTAAAAGTCACAAGCCCACATGCATGACAGCCTCAGTTATACTTTAAGCAATATCACGCTGCTTCTGGTATTTTGAAATAGTTTTGAACTGCTAAATGTATTCCTATTGCTATCATAAAAGATTGTCATTACCTTAATTCATATTCACAAGAAGTGAAAAGATAGGATTGCCTATATAGCCATCACTTAACAGACCTAGCTGGAAGATGACAACTGCATATAGCGGCTTCAGGTTAACAAGTTCCCTAGAAACATTAAATCTATTTAATCTAAATATTGATTCTGTCAAGAAAGTTCAAACTTATTTTTGAATTAGAAGACAGCGTGTCTCCGCTCTGAACCTTCCCTATGTAAAGCACACACACGCTTACCCCCACCAAAAAGGGGCAATATTAAAAATAAAAGAACCTTAACCGCTCCCTTCACCTGTAACCTACTCACTTCAGTGGCAAGATAGTCTTTTAAATCTAGTAAGAGAACACAGATACAAATCAAAGTTGTAAAAGGAATATTGTCAAGAAAACTGAACAAAACTCCCTCCAGTATCTTAACTTTTCCCTCATACGTTGCAACTCTTGCCAAATATTACTCCAAAACAAATGTTTTCTGCAGACCCTGAATATTACCCCCAGCAACTTGATCTAGTTGAAGATGTTGCAGGGGGGTTTGGACTAGATGAACTTTAAAGGTCCCTTCAACCCAAACTATTCTATGATTACATTTCAGTTATTCCACAGCGATCACATGGGCAAAAAACTGCATACGGCCCAACGGAAACAGATACATGTGACATCTAGCCAAGACACAATTTCATTAAAATAAAAGAATCCCACTAGTTCTGACTGTAACACTTTCTGGGGTATGTATCAGTACGAAATTCTGAAACATACAATCTATTTTAACTAGAAGACATGTCTGGGAAGTGAAAGATCAGGATTTGTCAGATTCTCAGGTTCCAATAAAACAACTTCCAGTAACTATAAGACAACAGGCACCTTTTCCGTACTATCTTCCATAATCCTGTTTACAGAAAAAATCTAAGGTCATATAATGCCAAAATAAAAGTTACTAAACACAATACACACCTTTTCCCGAGGAAGCCCCTTTATTTAGAATTTGTATTGCTCGCCGTATGTCCAAGTTGAAAAGTGCTACAGCAGCAGCTCGCTCCCAGTCTCCTTCCTGTTCCAATGAATTTAAAAAAGGTTCCACATCTAAGTCAGTTCCTTTCTTTATCCACCCACAGAGCTGCAAAGCCAAGGATCTCTCCTCACTCAGATACTGAATAATATCTGCCTGTCTATCAGATCCACTCCTGCTGTGCCTGAGGTTCTCTGTTGTTCCTAGAAATGGGAAATGAGTAAAATTATGCTTAAATCACAATTTAAATTGCAATCACAATGGTTTGATTTCAGTCATAGAGTACAAAAGCTGAGTATCATATTTTAGTACTTTGAAATCACTAAAAACTCTATGGTAAGGAGCAACACACACAAAATTATCTTGATCTGCTAAAAATCACACATCTAAACTTGACACATATTCTCCACTAAGTCTTTTTTCTTTCCTCTGCCGTCCAAGATTTGGGAGGTTTTTGCTACAGTTGTCAGAAGTGATTAGTACATTCAATATGAAAATACATAATTCACAGCCAAGTACTTGCTCTACCAGTTCTCTTCTCCTTAGTAAGCATCAATGTGCTAGAAGCTTTCCCACCACTGGAGAGTTATTATTTGCTCCAAGGAACATAAAGATTAATAGGATACATAATGAACAGAGAAGGAAAGATTCAAACAATGGATTATACTAATAACAGCTTCACTGAGCATGAGAGGCATAATGTGATGCACCAGGGGTGATTACCACTTCAGAATAAGGCAGCTTATTTAGAAGTAATTAGATAAATGTACTTAGTACATTAGCAGTGACTACAGTAAAGTCAGCTTCCTAGAACTACATCCCTATGTGGAACTTCAAAAAGTATAATAGTTATGTGGGGACCAGGAATTTTCAGTGCCATAGTCAAAACCCAAATGTTTGAAATAGTTCAGTTGAAGATTTATCTCTGAAGCTATTTTGTTTTTATGATTGCTGACTTTCCAGGAACACTGAAAATTCTGGAAATTACTGTAATATAAACTGTTAACTTAGATATATTAAACCACAAAGATAAACACTGGGTTTCTATATTTTTAAATAGCTTCTTTCAGTAATTTTTAAAGACAAACCCATTAATGTATCACTCAGTAAACACACTACAACAGAACTTATCAAAGTTGGAACATTCTTACCCAAAGACGACTTCACAATTGATTTAATGCCAGCATAAACTAAGGGACCTTTGTTTCCTGTAAGTTTTTGATCCATATCTTCCGTATACTGCTTCATAAGTATTTTCATGTATAGGAAGTTTAATTTTTCCCAATTGTTTGAATTTTTTTTTAATTTATTTAAAAGTCACATCCTACTAACACATGCAAACTATTCACAGGATGTTGCATTACATTTAAAGACTTCCATGCATCTAACTGGTTTACCTATAAAGGTATATCATTTCTTTAGGATATAAACTACGGTAATATAAAGGATATAATGCAGAGTGTACCAAAGCGATTTCAGCTGAGGATCTTCATTTCCAGCTAGGAGGTGATTTCTCCAAACCTGCTCAGTATCAAGACCATATCTTGACAGAGCTCTGAGACGCATTTTGGTTGCTATGTCTTTTTCCAAGGAGCTAGCCTTTCCTTCTTCTGTACACTCATACAAATGTCGTCCACAAGCCCACATTAAGGATGTCACTGGACTCCATGCAAGAGAAATTCTTTCAAAAACTGTGAAGTCAGACATAGTCCTGTTGGGAGTCACTACTACCATGCGATTTTGACTTGTGGGATGCCAGGCAAATGAAGCAATGTAGTTTTCACACGGTTGGACACTTCTTTCAATTATTGTTGGCTCAGTTTCATCTCCAATGGGGGTGGGAGTATGCTGCATGTCATACAATCTAATGATATTACTATCCCTTGTTAAAGTAGCTAACAGTCCAGTTCTTGTTGGACACCATGCGACTTTTGTTAAGGGCTTTGGTTGTTCTGTCAAGGTCAAAACTGGCTTTTCAAACTTTCTTAAATCCCATATGGCAACCTGACCTTCATAGAAGGAAGCTACACGATCATGGAAATAGGGATCGACAGTCACTCCTTGGACAGCCTTGGTGTTTACAAATATTTTTTGGCTTGTGTTCCTCAGATCAAAGATAGCCAGATTTCGATGCATTCCAGCTAAAAGAAGCTTCTGATCCCGTGGAAGCCAACAAAGAGAGAGACAAGCATCATTCTGTCCTAATTCATACAGCGGCTTTGTTACTACCAGTCCCGCTTCCGGATCTCCCGCTGAAAGTCTTACTTTCTCTGTAGCAACTGCAGTCTCCGGGGCATATTTGCTACTGATATCCCAAATCAAAACTGAAAAGTCAGCCCGATGTTTATCTAATCCAGCAGCAAGCCAATTGCTATCTAGTGGGTTCCATGCAAGAGTATTGCATTGCCGTGCGTGTTTGGGAACAAACTCTTTGCCTATCAAATCTTTAGATTTTGAGTTGTGATCTTGACCGAGGCTAGTAAGTACCACTCGACCATTGGCCTGTCCAACAGCAAGCAGACATTCAGGATCATACTTTGGATACCAAGCCACACATTTCATATATGGTGTATCTGAATTTATTGACAACAGCGTAGCTGTAGTTTCTTCCGACAAGCGCAAGGACCCTGCCTTGAGCTCTGAACTTACAGCAGAGTCAATGTGATAAAGGCTCAATTCTGAATCACATACAACAAATCTGTCAACGTGGTGTGGGGCCCACAGAATATCAGGTTTGGAGCCACTCATGTTTAGGGTAAGTTTACACACAATTTAAGCTCTTGTAAGAAGATTCAGGTGATATCCATGCATATGGCAACTGTTGAGAAAATTGTTTGCATGAATGTTATCAAAATCCAAATTCCTTTGTAATATATACATTTCAGGCCAAAACCTTAAGCATTCTCTGCATTACATCACTTTCCCCACAGCCCGTTCAGTTTTTGCTGGGATATACCTACTGAGACAGAACCAATGTAGCCACCCACAAACTAACAACAAGAGTTGCTGTGTTTGCAAACTCCACATCAGTACTAAGAAAGAAGAGGTAAACAAGCTGTGATATGGCATGACATGTGGGTGTGCTGCTGGTAAAGAGCCACTCCCTAAAACACTTAGAAGAAAATTTCTCTGCCCACTTGCAGTGCATTAATTGATAAAAATTGAAGCCTGCCTGTTTTGTCTGAAGCCTGTTCCACAACCTAGACAGGCTTGCTCCCTTTGAAGACCTGTACAAAAACACAACTTTCCACTCCTCATCTTATTCTCCTGCTCCTAATCCCATTTTCTGCCCCAACATTACCTCGTGTTGGTTCATATGTGGCCAAGTGCCGTTTATAAACATTACTGTTAAATTCCATTTACATTTTCGGTAGCTGTACACCCAGAATCATCACAAGCGCCTACACACAAAAAAGACCCCACAAACCCTATAAACTTCTTCTATAATTTGAAAAAGAGCCATACTCTATTAGGGAGCATCAAAAAGAAGCGTTAGTGACTTCTCCTGGGCCTCCTCTGTCTGTCTGCTGTCCCCCCCCAGCCCGCTCCTGGCAGCAGCCCCG
>NW_010140266.1:0-9945 GCF_000699245.1 Pterocles gutturalis | reverse complement strand
AGCCCAGCAAAGAGTAATGTGCCTGTTACCTCATACTCAACCCTGCAAAATTTTTCCCTAAGAACCCAGAGGTTTTCACATAATACACAAATGCAACAGAGGTACACAACAAGGTGGGGGTTTTCAAGCAGGGGCCGCAGCAACTGGCCCTCTGCAGCATCTGGGAAGTCTAGTTGTGCCCAAAGGACACACCAGCCCTCCCCAGCACTAACACCCGGGCATGGGGACATGGTGACAGCACTGCAGGAGTGGCCCTGAGCTCTGCAGTCCTCGGGACACTGCCTTAGCCGGTGATGACCCGCTCACTGTCCCTCTTCAGCTAGCCTGCCAGCAACGCAGAGGAGCCCTGGCTTCCCTGAAGTGAATCAGACGTTCAAAATAACCAACTACTATTTCTGTTGTCTGAGTGGTTTTTTTCTTTTTTCTTAAATGAAATCTCAAATGAGACTGTGAAGGACAAAGGCACACCTCAGTCCTCTAAAACAACAATTCAGGAAGCAGCACGGCTTGCCCCAGCCATGGTGGGGAGGCAGCGGGACAGACGGCTGCCTCTCTCAGCCTCCCCTCTGAGACATCGGAACCACGCTTCCCGTCAGGAACCTGAATATAGCCTTCAAGTCTAGGTTGGGCAAAATTGCTACTATGTGGGTAGATGAGTGACCTCTTCAGGTAGCAGACTCTAAAATATGGACTCACTATAGTCAGTTATATTTTGGTTTAAAACAGCCACTGATGCGAGAGTAGAAAAGGCTGTTTCAGCAAGGATATTCTCTCTTTTGTGTTTCAGCCTTGCGTGCTGTGCCTCTGCCTGGGCTGCAAGTTTTGAACATTGCTGCTGCGTCTCATGCTTCAACCAGGATGCTCAGGAACACTACAGAAAAAAAAAGTCAGACAATGGCAACTAGCTGAAAGAGAAGCTTTTCACAAGAATAAGCATGTCTGACTAAATGCTTATGGGGAAACCCCTTTTTTCCAGTTGTATATACACTGTTTCCATACCCTCACACAGCATTCTTCCACTTTCAGTTTGAAACAATTTACTATGAAATTATTACACATGTAAATGAGAGTACCAGAAGAAACAGTTAAAATTTACTGTTTAAAATAACTTTAACATTTTAATGTTTAAAATAACATTTCAATTTACTGAACTTTAAATGTTTCACCTATGCTCTAGATACAGCAAAACCAAACAATCCAACAGGGTCGTCTGATAAAGACCATAACGGGTTTTGTACTGATTTGTTTGTGTAAAGAACATATACTTTTGTCTTCTAAGCTACACTTCCGGGTCGTACATGATATTGGCTGAACTGTGTAAGCTCTGTCATCTCAGCCACAAATTGTGAGTAGGCTAATCATAGCTACTGTGCTGCTGCAGGTTATGTCTGGCAGAGAACATGACTAAGAAGCCAGTTCTGGCCTGGAAAGTCAACAGGAAGGATCAAGGAGCACCCAGCCAGCCCCCATCCCTGACTTAACTACAGGCCCTTACCCCGACATAGGTGTGGACCAAAACACTAGCTTGACCACTGACTATATTTGGCAAAGATGTGGATGTAGGAACCACACACGCAGCCAGATCTCTCTGCTCAAATCTAGTTTCCAGGAGGAATGCTCTGAAGAGGTTGTGCTGTTCTTCTGTGCCCAAACTCACAACATTTTTTCCACCTGTGAAAACTTTGCTATGGAAAAACAAATGCCAGGTTCCCCTAGCTTGGCAGCACTGTGATGACTTACTGGATTGCAAAACAGATTAAATAATAGGTGCTATACAAATTGCAAGAATGGACTGAAAAAGTAAGTATGCACTACGTTTGCATGATGCTGCTTCATCATCCTACATGAAAAGACCATAAAAAAACTCTTAGAAAAATCTTAAGAAAGTGCTATCCCAATGAGGTAACAAATTCCACATAAAAAAAAAAGGAATGCACTGCTGCATGTCACTGTTACACCAGAGCTCTCTTCAGTTCTGGCAAATAAGTTTGAACCTGCAAATTTCATTACTTTATTTACTTTGTGGGACCAGAGATGTACTTACCAGGCTCACAGCACACAAAGACTCATTGGGCCCCTGACAGACATAAGAAAATACTCAACGACTAGAATGTATAGTTCTAACACAAAGACAAGAGTGAGTTTCCAGAGTCCTAAACAGGGTGCAAGAGATAAAATTAATGCACTGTACTCACAATTCGTACATGTGTAGGAGAAGCCAAGTTTTGTTTTAGATTTAAGTTTCAGTAGCATCCTGTAAGTCAGACTTTTTAACCAGTCTTCAATAATTTCTCTTGATTTTAATGAACATCTCTGTTATTCAATGTCTAATGTTCAACTCCATGCATGTATGTAATAAATAACTGATTTGCAGTTGTTGCTGAGGCTTACAGTTCAGTTTAGTAGCACACTAAATTAATTGTTTGAAATTAACAATATGTTAACAATATGTGTTTGAAAAGCTAGCTAAAATACAAAAATAAAACTCCACCCCATAAATGGCTGAACACAGGCTTCACCTCCTGAGTTATGTGCTATCTAGGTCTTGCTTTCAGCCACCCTTTCCTGCCTTACGGGAAAATCCAAGGTGCTGTTGGGAGAAATGTTCTGGGATCACAATTCTTCACAGAGAAAAAGGATAATTTCCCACTTAACCTAAAGGGCACAGGTGTGCAGCAATCAAACTGCAGAGTTTTGCTTAGCCAGGGGTACGCCAGCATCTGTGCTCACTGCTGTGCTGAGATGCACTGGCCTCAGTCCAACCTGTGGCACCCCTGCGCACAGCCAGAGGCTGCAGGAGCCAGTCTCTCTAGCATCTTCTTCCTTGTGTCTTGCTAGGAAGGGCTCCCTTCCTCTTCCTTCCCTGTGGCTATCACCTGGCCCAGTGTTACCTGTTGCTCCAGCTCAGCCTCTCTCCTCTCACACTGGCCTGGTCAATAAGCCCAGTACACGACGAGTCTGTGCTCCTGTGCTGCTGTTTGGAGGTTAAATCCTCATACAGCAGGTGCTCTGTTACCAGATCTGTTGGTAATTGTTCACCCTGAGACTCAGGGAAACAATCTTCTAATTAGCTTGTCATTTTACATTTTGACACAAAACACATGAAATAATTATCTCTTGTTACTGCCTTTTTTTTTTTTTTTTTCTGTGCCCAAGGGATTAAACACAGGGGAGCTGGATGACCAAGTTAAGCCTTCCTAAAGAAATCAGTGCTTATGTATTCTGCAGAGAGACCACAAAATACAGGCAGAAGATCATAATGTGGACTTGCAGCATTATACTGCAGCCCCCAATTTACGCACAGACCATCCTTCCTGAGAGCTATGCGGTTCTGACCATACTCTAAAACTCCCACACAAGCCTGTGCTAAATTACTCTCTCTTTACTAAGTGGAACATTGAAGAATACTGCCACTCATTATTCGTCATGTTTCTTGAGGTTTTTGGTGACTATGCCGTTGTTCAAAGCCATTACAATCCCATCACCAGATGGCAGATGGTCACAGAATACCACCACCACCACACAAAAACACTTGAACACTGGATGGATTGATTGAGGTCTCCATGGTGGACAATGCAGCTCAGGAAATTTTCTGTTATATCATCTGCAGCTACAGTTCTCAAAAAGCAACGCTTCTATTGCTGAAGAAATAGCATACATGAGCTTGCTCTTACTGTCATGTTATCTAGTCTTGAGTGCCGAGAGGGATACAGACCAGAGCTTTTTCTCTCTCTTCAGGAAATACTGTGCCATTCAAACAGTATTTCTTTGAGTGTTTCAAAGTCACGCATTCTTTTACTTAGTATGTGTGCCTGAGAGAAATACATTAGGCAATAAAGAAGCATGCTATCTTTGAATGATTACTATTTTTCATATATTTTACTTGCATTTTGCATATTTGACCATTTGCCATAAAGACTGTAAATAAGATGCACTAGTGCATTTAATCCATTAAAAATAATCAGGTCCTTTATCTTCTGTAGCATTTTTTTCCTTGGCAGAAACAGTCATTATCTGAGTCTGAACAGTTAGTCAGAGACATGTACGGATACTAAGAACACTGTTCAAAAGTTAAAACTCTCATCAATCCTAACTATGCAAATAAAATATTATTGGACACTGAGCAAGTCACTTAGTACTAAATCCAACCAGGGACACAAATACCTTAACAATTTCAATGCTAAGTCTTGGACTTGACATGTTGCATGCAATACACAGGGAAAAGATGGGAGCCAAAGCAGCAGCTACTATCACATTTTCTGTCAGACTCATACACAGATATGATTGGTATTCCCCAAAATTGCCAGCTTGGTTGAGCCCTCAAGGAACAGACAGAAGAACATCTATTTTCTGGACTTGACTGGGAGCTCATAATGAAAACAGAGCTGAGTCACTCAGCTGAGTCACTCAGCTCTGTCAACACCAAATACCTGCACACATCCTAAACTGGAAATGCAGGTGCCCATAGGACTTTGAAGTCAAGAATTTGTATGCCTGTGGATGCACCCAAAGCCAGAACGTAGTTTACCAAGGGTTTTCAGGACTCTGACGCCAACAGGGAGACAGGGTTTCTTCTTCAGTGTCTGGGCCACTTTCATCTGACCTTCCCTTTGTAACAGATAAAGACTTGCCCTCTAATAATGCTCTGTGCCACTGAGCAAACACTTCATAGCTGCACTGAAGGGTCACACATTTCTAACCTCTAAAAAAAGGCAGCTTCCTTCCTGCCTCTTCCTCCATTACAGTGCTTATAGTTGACATTTCAGGAGTCAGGCTTAGGAGTTAACTCTCCAGTTATTTCATAACATGGTGACACGTAGACGATAAACCCACTCCTATGAAGGAGGTATTAATTATCACTGCATTAGAACTGAAGAAGTAATGCATAAATAAAACTGCAAACATTTTCCACACAAAGAAAGGACAAGAGGCATATAAAAAACTCAAAACTTTCATATGTTGGCTAGTTTACATGGACAAATGGTAA
The DNA here is from genome assembly GCF_000699245.1 of Pterocles gutturalis. NCBI lineage: Eukaryota > Metazoa > Chordata > Aves > Pterocliformes > Pteroclidae > Pterocles > Pterocles gutturalis. The sequence continues at coordinate 4,958 of NW_010140266.1, read as the reverse complement.
AAGACTAAATTATGCTTTCACAAAGTGACACCAAGAATAGCACAACTGCACTGTTTCCCCACCACAGAACTCTCAGCTATTTCTACCTGAAGTAAAAATTCCTACTTCTACAACAAATTATCTTCCAAATCTGTCCTTGCATGCCAATCTGTCCTTTCACCTGAGCTATCAACAATGCAGATGGACACCAAAAATTACATGAAGATGGGAGACTAGAGAAGCTGATCAAAATAATAGTCATCTCCTTCAACCTAGAAGGGAAACAGCAATTGCAAAAAATAGCTTACACATTTTTTTAACAAAGGTTTTTACGTTCTGATGTAGAGAAAACCTTTTACTTCTCAATTGTACAGTGATCAAAAAACTGTTACAGTTAACTTAGAAGAAATGCCCCTGAAAAAAACTGAAGTAAACCTTTGGGAAACCATAACCCCTCCCAACCACACACAGACACTTGCAAAAGGCACATACATTAATCAAGATAACATGAAAAATGGCAATTTACACCAACCTATCAGAATCAAAAGGGGAAAGTTACTTATAAAATACTGATTGGGCAATTGGAAACTGTTAAAAAAAATATTACTTTTTCTAAATTATTTAATGATCTAAAAACCCCATTTGGTTTCAGCATTTATTTAATTGTAAAAGATCTGTCTCAGATTAAAAAAAAAAAAAATTATTTCAAAATTTTTATCTCAACCTTTAACTTTCAGCTTCATTACTGTAGATTAATTTCCTTTTTCAAATGAATATTATTTCATCTAATCTCACTTCGTTGTTCACATTTTGACTTCATGAGTATTTAAAGATGTATGGTTTTTTTTACACATTTCTCAGACAGGAAATGCAACTTAAGTCAGAAACATTCTTGTAAAAGAAGACAAAATAAATGTTTTGCAACTCATTGCAGTTATTGATCTCTTTTCTGCACTAGAAAGGACATGGGACTGTCAAACCCTTACTCTGAGGAGCTGGATGTTTACCCAGTTCTGTAGCAACTCATGCCTTTTAATCAGGGAAGCCCCCATTCAGTTATCACTAAGAATTAAAAAAACAACTGGTCAGTATGGGCTGTGTGTTCCCTTCGTGACCGCCAGTACAGAGTGATTCAGGATTAAAGAACTGAGCTTTGTGACGAGCTGTGAAGACTCATATTATGTTGCAGTGTTCCCCAGACCAGCCTTCATTGCAAGTGATGGCAGCCCTTAGAAAAGCATAAATGATGGCCTGAGCCTCCCAGCACTTTAAATCTGTTGTTCTAATTAGTGTGAAACAAGTTTGCAGCAGCAAATTAATAATGGCTGCATCACACGAGCAGTAAACAAGGAACAACAAAAGACGCAAAGAAAATCTGTGCCTGAATATTTTTATCCCAGTTTAGGTGGGAAATTTGTTAGAAGAAGAAAGGTCTAGAATAGAAAAGTACAAGTTAAGGACTCTTTTCCCCCGTAGTTGTTCAATTTCTCTGCTAAAATGCTGACACATCGGTAGCAAGATTAAGTAGTGTGATGGGTTTGCCCTTGGCTGGGGGACAACGCACACCCACTCACCCAATCCCCACGTCCAACTCTCCCCCCCCCCCCCCCCAAGGATAGGGGAGAAAATTAAAGGGGTAAAGGGAAAAAAAAGGACTCATGGGTTAAGAACATTTAATAACTAAACTACAGTAATAATGAATATAATACTATATACAAATATAGAAATCAGTGATACTGCCCCCCCACCCAATGACCAAGCCTCAGCCTGTTCCCAGCTAACGATCCCAAAGCAGGGACAGTCCTGAAACTGCACTCACGGAACGAAGATAACAGTCTGAGCGTCCCAGACCGAGAGCTGACCGGGGTGGAGGTGGGAAGGCCTTGGGAGAGCAACCACCTGGAGCGAGATGACCCGGAGCAAAAGAGATCCGAAACCAAAAACAAAGGGCTCATCTTCCGGAGGGTCCTCACCTATATACTGGGCATGACGTGTATGTTATGGAATAGATTATTGGCCACTCTGGGTCTCAGTCCCAAACCTAATAACAAATCCTGGGCTAGTAACTGGGGCTGTGCTCCCTCCCAGCTTCTCCTGTTTGCAGACAGCCAGAGAAACCGAAAGACCGAAACATCACTTTTTATCAGCTTTCTTCTGAGCACAAATCCAAAACACAGCCTCTTGCTAGCTGTTATGAAGAAAGTTAACTCTGTCTCAGCTTAGCCCAGGACAAGTAGTCACAGTCTCTGAATAGTCCTGTGGGCAGCATCGGAGCACTGTCCTGTGCTCACATAAAACAGGTCACCTCAAAAAGCTACTGGTTTATGGCAGCCAGCATCTCCTCTGCCCACCTACTTGCTGAAAAGGTTACCAGAGACATTGCAGAAAGCTGAAGATGTCCCAACCAATGTCTGTTTTAGGATCAGATGAATCGCCCCTTCAGAAATGTCTGTGTGTGCCCATGTGTCTTCCTCCACTGAATTTGGAGAGCCTAGATAACTTGCTGAGGAGAAACGAATCCCACCACTGGAGTGCAGAAATTACAACAGGGCAAGAACAAATGCTAAGAGCTGTACGACACAGTCCACATCCTCACAGAGGCTTTCTTCACAAGAGCTCTGGTTGCTAACAACTATGGATTTCAAGTTACACAGGCAAATGGTAATTATAATCAGGTTTTAAAGCATACTACCCTACTAGGTCTGTTTCTAGGAAAGATTCACCTGCTAACAGTGATCTAAAAGGGCTTTCAAAAATCATCCACCATGCTTTTTTACTTGCTTTGGAGAAAAGCCAAAGTGCTCATACTTTTGTAGATTAGGAAGAATATCAGTATTGTTTCTATTTGCACATGATGTTGCTATTCAGAATATCTTTTGAGAGGTACTAAGTTTATTTTAAGTTTGGCTGATACATTACAAACATATTCACATTTGAAACAGTTTTTACAACTTAAATAAACTAATAGGAAAATTCTAATATGATAGAAGAACCTGTGTATTAATTTCAAATCACACTGAGAAACAAATGCTACAGTCCCACTAATGTTTAGCACCTTCTGAACCCTCCTTTCACTATTTAAAATGTAACATAATTTTGGTAATCTAGACTTCGGTGAAGATTTTAAAAAAGTGACCTGTTTTCTTTATTACTCATTGCTTCAAATATACTTTAGGCAAGAACAATGCATGCAGACATACCAGGATTCGGGGCAGGCACAGCACTCACTCAGACTGGTTATCTCACAATTGGGCCCAACAGCTGACTGGTTTCCTGCTAAATCCAGTCTGCTTCCCAGTGACGCTAGCCATGTTTTATGGAGTCTGGGGAAGTGGAAGCCTGCAATTGCTCGTGCTCAGATCCCTGTCTGAAAGCAAGGGCAGCTGGAGCATCACACTAGCTATAGGACTGTGAGACTCAAAAGCCTCGAGAAGTGCTCTAGGCTTTCCACATCTGAAAGTGAGACTTGGTAAATCACGTAGATAAAGAGATCTCTCCTTATGTAATTATAAGCAAGAGTATTTTCTTTTGAGGTGATTAACATGCAGTCATCTTCCAGTTTTGACATTCCATAAATATTATTCCTTCAGTGATTGTTTCTCTTGAAGTTCAAAAGAGAGTTACACAGCCCATTACCAAGCAATAAAGATTACTTTGGTTGACACTCATGGAAACCTCTAATTACATGAGTCAGTGGAGGTTTACAACTGAATAAACTCTTAAGAAAAATGGAAAAAATGGTTACAGAAGAGATAACATCTGATGAAAAGTGTGATGCCCAGCCACTTACTCATGTCTCACATGAAGCATCTATTGACAAAGAAAATAATGGTGGAATGTAATGAGATCCTATTCGAATGAATTGCTTGGGTACATCCATCAATGTAATACCATTGTATTGAGCAGTCTTTTTTTAAAAAGTTTTGGAGTTGTTTTTTTTTAAAAAAAGGGATCCCTTGAGTTTTTTAACAAAATTAACAGCATATTCTGATCAGAAAGCAAGCCTCCTCCTGCACACAGAAGTCTACAATTTGCTAGTTTGTGAGCTGTTGCTTTTACTGTTATGCTGAACCACTGTTTTTTCATATCTTTAGTCTTGGCCTTGAGGACTAGACATGGCATTTAACTTCAACAACAAAGGTTTATTTTAATGGCAGAAATAACTCAAGAAATACTTCCTGACAACTATTTGGTGTTATGTTGTGAAGTACCAGGATCTTTTTCTTCACTCAAGGAACAAAACCATCGTTTATTTTATGCTTAAAAAAAAAAACGAAAAAACAAAAACAAAACAAAACCCTTACAGAAAATAGAAATACCATTATAGAAAAACAGAAACCAAGACTGTAAAAGACAGTAGTTTTCACGAGATTTGGTATATTCTGATCACTGATTATTTTTATCATGCTTATTTTACTGTCTCCTCATGCTTGAACTAGCTTCCTTTAGGAGGAAAGGCCAAAAGGCTCACCTCTTCTCTGATATATTAATTTCTATCAGCCCTGATTGTAAAACTGTTCCACCTGATGAACCAAAAGACTACACTGGTTTCCTGGGGGGCTTCAAGTCAGGAAAGCTTTGCTACTTTCAGAAAACCTTGTCTTGTTGTTGATAAAATCATGTTCATTCCTCCTTTTCAGCTCCTCCCACTTCTACTTTCATGAAAGGAAAAGGAGTAAATTTCTTCCATATATAATAAGGAGTTATAAAATTCTCAATTAAAAAAACATACTAAAGGGATGAATGTTGATGGTATGTATTATCTACAACCATGCAAGACAGACTAGTCTGACCTGCAGCTGGTTTTGTTTTGCTGATGGGGAGCAGGAGCAATGTGCTATACAGGAGGTCATACCCAGCCTCAGCTAGCAAAGAATGAGGTGGGAAGCAGGAAAACTTAACTGACATCAGTTGAGATATGCTTCACTATAAGATAGGGGCATACAAAACAGCTCTTGTCCTGGTGGGGGACTTCAACC